>NC_073378.1:34299319-34458022 GCF_028641065.1 Leucoraja erinaceus | reverse complement strand
TCCGACCTTTCTGCCTGTCCGCTCCTCTTGCCGAGGAGCACCACTGGAAATTGGAGCGCAGCAACCTCCTATTCCGCTTGGGCAGTTATGCACCCTGGCGGCATAAACTTGACTTCTTTCTCCCATTTTCCCGGGTAGCCCTGCGTTTCCTCCCCTTCTCATCTCTCCCCAGCCCTCTGGCTCCTCGCCCTTCCTTTCTCCTTTCTTCTTCTTCCCTCGCCCCCCCCCCCCCCCCCCCCCCCCCCCATATCAGTCTGAAGAAGGGGTTATGGCCAATTCTCACCCGCCCCCATCCCCCCCACCCCTACATAGTCTGCAATTATATGCCATTAGTCTTAAATCGGTTTGTGGGGAAATATGCGGTGAGTTCGATTCTCACGAGTCATAACAACGCAGTTGGAAAGCAGTGAATGATGTAGTATCTGACGTTCAAAAGGGCACACAAAGAGATTAGTGGTGCAATTATCGCACATGGTATTGGAGGTAGGGTTATTAAACATAGAAACATAATAAAATTTTGCAGGGGTAGGCCCATTCCGCCCTTCAGCCACGCACCGAGATTAGTGTACAAATCTCTAGAATGAAAAAATGTTTCCTCGTCTCCATTCTAAATGGCTTACCCCTTATTGTTAAACTGTGACCCCTGGTTCTGGATTCCCAAACATCGGGAACATGTTTCCTGCCTCTAGCTTGTCCAAACCCTTAATAATCTTATATGTTTCAATAGGATTCCCTCTCATCCTTCTAATTTCCAGAGCATACAAGCCCAGGCGCTCCATTCTCTTAGCATATGACAGTCCTGCCATCCTGGGAATTAACCTTGTGAACCTACGCTGCACTCCCTCAATAGCAAGAATGTCCTTCCTCAAATTTGTAGAACAATACTCCAGTTGTGGTCTCACTATGGCCCTGTACAACTGCAGAAGGACCTCTTTGCTCCGATACTCAACTCTTCTTGTTATGAAGGCTAACATGCCATTTGCTTTCTTCACTGTCTGCTGTACCTGCATGCTTTCCTTCATTGACTGATGAACAAAGGACCCCCAGATCCATTTGTACTTCCCATTTTCCCAATGACGCCATTTAGATAATAATCTGCCTTCCTGTTTTTGATACCAAAGTGGATAACCTCACATTTATCCACATTAAACTGCATCTGCCATGCATCTGCCCACTCACCCAACCTGTCCAAATCACCCTGCATTCTCATAGCATCCTCCTCACAGTTCACACTGCCACCCATCTTTGTGTCATCTGGAAATTTGCTAATGGTACTTTGAATCCCTTCATCCAAATCATTGATGTATATTGTAAATAGTTGCGATGCCAGCACCGAGCCTTGCGGTACCCCACTAGTCACTGCCTGAAAGGGACCCGTTAATCCCTACTCTTTGTTTCCTGCCTGCCAACCACTTCTCTATCCATGTCAGCACTCTACCCCCAATACCATGTGCCCTCATTTTGTCCACTAATCTCCTATGTGGGACCTTATCAAATGCTTTCTGAAAGTCCAAGTATACTACATCCACTGGCTCTCCCTTGTCCAATTTCCTAGTTACATCCACAAAAAATTCCAGAAGATTAGTCAAGCATGATTTCCCCTTCACAAATCCATGCTGACTCAGACCGATCCGGCTACTGCTATCCAAATGTGCCATTATTTCATCTTTTATAATTGACTCCAGCATCTTCCCCACCACCGATGTCAGGCTACACGATTCTCCAGCATCTGCAGTCTATAATTCCCAGTTTTCCCTCTCCCACCCTTCTTAAAGCAGAGCCGGTCGAGGGCAACAGAGGCAGCCCTGCAGCAGTTTGTGGCTTACCTGCACTCACCTCGATCAGCGACGCGCCAGTACATCCAACGTGTGGACTCTTTTCCAAATGGGGTGAGAATCCAGAAATCGGAGGTGCAAAGGGATTTGGAAATGCTGGTGTAGGATTCCCAAAAAGTTAATCTGCAAGTCGAATCAGCAGTAAAGAAAGCAAGCCCAATGCTAGCATTTATTTCAAGAGGACTTGTATACAAAACCTGGGATGTAATGCCAAGGCTCCATAAGGCGCTGGTCAGGCCGCATTTGGAAAATTGAGAGCAACTTTGGGCACCATATCTGAGGAAGAATGAGCTGGCTCTGGAAAGAGTCCAGAAGAGATTTACCAGAATAATCTCAGGAATGAGTAGGTTAACCTATGATGAGCATTTGTCGGCACTGGGCCTGTATTCGCTGGAGTTTAGAAGAATGAGGGGGAACCTCGTTGAAACACACAGAATAGCGAAAGGCTTGGATCAAGTGGACGTGGAGAGCAGGCGCGGAAATCGCTATCAAAATATGGAGGGGACCGGGGAACACCATTTTTTGGCGGCCGCTCGCGCATGCGCACACTCACACACACACGCGCGAGGCTTCGGAGGCTCAATCCAGCGCTAAATGCAGCTCAACTCTGCGTGTCTCACCAGGTTAACCTACAGCCCTGCCTGGACTGATGGGATACCAGTGCTGCTTCGCCACACTGGCCATATTTCCCGCAAGCCCAGGCAGGTTAACCTGGCGGGACAGGCAGAGTTGAGCTGGGTTTAGCGCTGCTTCTCTGCGCTGGCAGTGGGCCTGGGGGCGCTGTGCCCGTCTGACTCCCAACCTCTCTGGTCACCCGTGGGGGGGCAATTGGGTGGGGACGGGACACGCCGGAGAGCCGGGATTGATCCTGGCTGCGGATGAGGCGCAGATCTGTGCCGAGAGTGTTTTGGCACGTCTCCCTCCTCCAATCATCGCACTGAATTATCATGTCCCACCCCCATTGCCTGCTGACCGACGTCTCTCTCGTCCAATCGGCGCCCTCGATCAGCAGTCCCACCCCCACTGTCTCGCAGAAAGCGAAGATTTCACCGGGTTTTAAAATCCAGATTAAAAAAACTTGGGGGGAATGTCCCCCACCTCTCAAAACAAAGGGGGGACATGCCCCTGCCCGCCCCCCCCCCCCCCCCCCGGGTTTACTGCCCCTGGTGGAGAGGATGTTTCCACTAGTAGGAGCGTCTAGGAGGTCATAGCCTCAAAATTGAAGGAGGCTCTTTTAGGAACGAGATTAGGATAAATGTATTTTGTCAGAGGGTGGTGAATCTGTGGAATTCTTTGCCACAGAAGGCTGTGGGGGCCAAGTCAGTGGATATATTTAAGGCAGAGATTGATAGATTCTTGATTAGTATGGTGTCAGAGGTTATGGGGAGCAGGCAGGATTAGGAGGGCGAGATAGATCAGCCATGATTGAATGGTGGAGGAGACTTGATGGGCCGAATGGCCTAATTCTACTGCTATCACTTATGACCTTATGTGGACCGGATTTGGAGTTCATGGTTTGGACTTTTTCTTTCTCTTTGTAAATATGGAAAAATATGGCAGCTGTATATTTGTGGGTTGTGCAGAGAATTTCCCTCCAAATATTACTGCCTTATAGCGTTAGAGACCTGAGCTCGACCCTGACTACGGGTGCTTGGGTCTGTACAGACTTTGTATGTTCTCCCTGTGACCTGGTTTCCTCCCACACTCCTAGGTTTTAGTAGGCTAATTTGCTCTGTAAAAATTGTGATAATTGTCCCTACTGTGTCTGGGATAGTGATCGTGTGCGGGGATCGCTGGCCAGTGTGGGCTTGGTGTGTCGAAGGGCCTGTCTCCGTGCTGTATCTCTAAACAAAACTAAACTAAAATGAAGAACCGTCGAACCATTGGAACAATTGAACCATTCTTGTTGCAATGCGAAGGAAAGCCAGCGGGTGGCGCTCAATGACAGGCAATGCCTGACGTGAGTTGGCGTTTGCTGATTAACAACCAGTGTCCCTGCTGTTACCTCACATGCTGCTCACTGGCAAACAAGGGAAAAATCTATGTTGATTTTTAATAAAACCTCTGGAGCCCATTTAGTGAGATGAGATCGGTTGGTTTGTACAGTGCTTGTTATCACTCATCTTGATAAAATGTGGGCATTGTAAAAAAGATTTACTAGAATGTTGCCTGGGTTTCAGCAACTAAGTTACAGAGAAAGGTTGAACATGTTAGGGCTTTATTCTTTGGAGCGCAGAAGGTTAAGGGGGGACTTGATAGAGGTTTTTAAAATGATGATAGGGATAGACAGAGTTGACGTGGATAAGCTTTTCCCACTGAGAGTAGGGAAGATTCAAACAAGGGGACATGACATGAGAATTAAGGGACTGAAGTTTAGGGGTAACATGAGGGGGAACTTCTTTACTCAGAGAGTGGTAGCTGTGTGGAATGAGCTTCCAGTGAAGGTGGTGGAGGCAGGTTCGTTTTTATCATTTAAAAATAAATTGGATAGTTATATGGATGGGAAGGGAATGGAGGGTTATGGTCTGAGCGCAGGTATATGGGACTAGGGGAGATTATGTGTTCGGCACGGACTAGAAGGGTCGAGATGGCCTGTTTCCGTGCTGTAATTGTTATATGGTTATATTGTAAAATGGTCTCCCCATTTGTGAGTGTTTGTGAATATTATGGTGAAGCGATTCGTGATGTAAAAGATTACTTATTTCAATTTAGTTTAGTTTAGCTTAGAGATACTGATCGGAAAAACAGGCCCCTCGGCCTACCGATTCTGCACCGACCAGCGATCCCCGTGCGTTAACGCCGTCCTACACAGACCAGGGACAATCGTTACATTTATAACCAAACCAATTAGCCTACAAACCTGTAGGGCTTTGGAGCGTGGGAGGAAACCGAAGATCCCGGAAAAAACTCACGCAAGTCACGAGTACATACTCTCGACAGACAGCACTGGTGGTCAGGATCGAACCTGGGTCTCTGGCGCTGTAAGGCAGCAAGGCAGCACCTCTACCGCTGCACCACCATGTAAACCTAGAATGTAGGAATGATTTAATATGAAATGAACACACACAGAACAAAGAACAGTACAGCACAAGAACAAGCCCTTTAGCCCACCATGTCTGTGCCGAACATGATGCCAAGATCAAACTGTGTATTATCCATTTCCCTTCGTTCCCTGCATGTGAACCATCAAATACGTTGCATCTGCATCCACCACAAGGTCATGAGTTATAGTAGAATTAGGCCATTCGGTCCATCAAGTCCACTCCACCATTCAATCATGGCTGATCTCCTCCTCCTAATCCCATTTTCCTGCTTTCCCCCCTTGACACCACCTCTAATCAAGAATGTGTCTATCTCTGCCTTAAAAATATCCACTGATTGGCCAATGAGTTTCACAGATTAACTGTCCCCTGACTAAAGAAATTCCTCATCACCTCCTTTCTAAAAGAGCACCCTTTAATTATGAGGCTATGACCTCTGATCCTAGACTCTGGCACCAGTGGAACATAGAAACATAGAAAATAGGTGCAGGAGTAGATCTTTGGCCCTTCGAGCCTGCACCGCCATTCAATATGATCATGGCTGATCATCCAACTCAGTATCCTGTACCTGCCTTCTCTCCATACCCCCTGATCCCTTTAGCCACAAGGGCCACATCTAACTCCCTCTTAAATATAGCCAATGAACTGGCCTCAACTACCTTCTGTGGCAGAGAGTTCCAGAGATTCACCACTCTCTGTGTGATTTTTTTTTTTCTCATCTCGGTCCTAAAGGGTTCCCCACTTTATCCTTAACATCCTCTCTACATCCACTGTCTCTGTGCCTTTCATTATTCTGTAAGTTTCAATGTGGTCCCCCCCCCCCCCCCCCCCCCCCCAACCTTCTTAACTCCAGCGAGTACAGGCCCAGTGCTGTCAAACGCTCATGATCTGCTAACCCACTCATTCCTGGGATCATCCTTGTGTGATCATCCATGAAACCAGGCAACACATTCCAGGCACTCACCACCTTCAGTGTAAAAACATTGCCCTGCACATCTCCTTCAACCTTGTGCCTCTCACCTTAAAGCTGAGCCCTCTAGTGTTTAATTTTACCATCCTGCGAAAAAGATTCTGACTGTCTGAAGACAGGAAGGGTTTTGATTGAGGTATTTTTTTCCCATGGGTGAAAGGCAGATGAGAAGCAGTCTGAAGAATGGTTCTGACCCAAAACGCCACCTCATGCTTTTCACCAGAGATGTTGATTGACTATTTTCAATTGACTAATATTGAGTTGAGTTGAGTTCAGTTTACTGTCACATGTACCAAGGTACAGTGAAAAGCTTTTGTTGCGTGCTAACCAGTCAGCGGAAAGACAATACATGATTACAATCGAGCCATTTATGATGCACACTAAAGGAAATAATGTGCATAACATTTAGTGCAGGATAAAGCCGGTAAAGATCGATCAAAGATAGTCTAAGGGACTCCAATGAGGTAGATAGTAGCTCAGGACTGCTTTCTAGTTAGTGCTAATGCTAGTGTATGGGGTTTGCAGGTTGGCACAGACTCGGTGGGCTGAAGGGCCTGTTAGCACTCTGTACCTCTAAACTACACTAAGCTCGTTGTTGGTGGGATGGTTCAGTTGCCTGATAATAGCTGGAAAGAAACTGTCCCTGAATCTGGAGGTGTGCATTTTCACACGTCTATACCTTTTGCCTGATGGGAGCGGGGAGAAGAGGGTGTGACTTGTCTTTGATTAAGCTGCTGGTCTTGCCGAGGCAGCGTGAGGTATAAATGGTGTCAATGGAAGGGAGGTTGGTTTGTGTGATGGTCTGGGCTGCGTCCACAATTTGCTGCAATTTCTTGCGGTCTTGGATGGAACTGTTCCCAAACCGTGCTGGGATGCGTCCCGATACAATGCATTCTATGGTGAATCTGTAGAAGCTGGTGAGAGTTGTTAGGGACATGCCAAACCTCCTAGGCCTTCTCAGGAAGTAGTCATTGGTTTGCTGTACAACTTTTACAATGAGAATGTCCGCAGACATTTAATGCATTTTGGCTTCAAATGCATTGTAAACAAAGTTTTCCTGCAACCTCATCCTGTGACAAGTTCAGGCTCATAACAGACAGGAGCTGTATTAAGCCATTCAGCCCATCTAATCTACATTCAATCATGGCTGATCTATCTTTACCTCTCAACCCCGTTCACCTGCCTTCTCCCCATAACCCCTGACACCCATACTAATCAGGAATTTGTCTACCTCTGCCTTAAAAATATCCACTAATATCCATTGGCCTCCACAGCCTTCTGTGGCAATAAATTCCACAGATCCACCCATCTCTGACAAAAAGATTTCCTCCTCATCTCCTTCCTAAAGGAATGTCCTTTAACCCTGAGGCAATGACCTCTGGTCCTCGACACATAAGGTCATAAGGTCATAAGGAATATGAAGTAGAATTAGGCCATTCCACCATCAAGTCTACTCTGCCATTCAATCATGGGTGATCTATCTCTCCCTCCGAAGCCCATTCTCCTGCCTTCTCCCCATAACCCCTGACACCTGTACCTCCCACTAGTGGAAACATCCTCTCCAGGCCTTTCACTATTAGGTAAGTTTCAACGAGGTCTCCCCTCATCCTTCTAAACTCCATCGAGTACAGGCCCAGTGCCGTCAAAGTGCTCATCATTATAAAATGCACTTTTCTTCACGAACACACAGCTGATAGCTCATTTAATAACATAGTTTACACAGTGGATATTTAGCCGTGCAATTAATATCACCGCTCTGTTTGCCACCCGGCTCAAATAATCGGCCGTGCACGGCTTTATGAAAAACTGTCTGTTGATTAATTATCCATAATTTGTCTCATCCTATACCAGCAGCTGCTGCACAAACTGAACCTACACAGCCAGCAGATGGTGGAACAAACTCAGCCTCTCATTGTGTAACTGAACCATGCAATTCACAGCCAGAGCGGGTGTCACATATATACAAGCAATATGTTGCAGTCATTTTTTTCTTTAATGAAAGATTTATAACGCTGGCCCTGTGTTTCCAGATACGATGCTCAAATTATCGTATAATTAACACATCTGCAATGTCAAATTTTTATTACCCTCTTTAGCAGCGGTTGCAAATTAATCCAATTAATCCATGATGCTTCTCTTTGTAGACGGGCGGATTTTTTATTTATTTTCCAACCTTTGAGAAGTTCTTTCTGGTCTATTTGATATTTTGTTTGGTTTTAGTTGGCTTTGAGATACAGTGCGGAAACTGTCCGTTCCGGCTCAATTGGACGATTTATGTAAAATCTCTTAATATATCGTTCATAATTCGGAGCCTTCACATTGCCAGTTTGATTGCAAATCAAGTCATTTGTTTAGTTGAGACACAGCGTGGAAACAGACCCTCCACATTCGTATCGACCAGCGATCCCTGTGCACAAGCACTGTCCTACACACTCTAAGGGGCAATTTATAATCTTTATACCGAGGCCAGTTAACCTACAAACCTGTAAGTTTTTAGAGTGTGGGAGGAGACAGGAACACCCGGAGAAAACCCACGTGGTCACAGTGAAAACTTCCAAACTCTATACAGACCACACCTGCAGTCAGGATCGAACCCAGGTCTCTGGCACTGTCAGTCAGCAACTGTACCGCTACGCCACCTTGCTGCCGTGCACAGAGTTTTTACGTTCTCCCTGTGACCTTGTGGGTTTTCCCCGGGTGCTCCCACATTCCAAAGACATGCAAGTTTAGTGGTTAATCGGCTTCTGTAAATTGTCCCTATTGTATGGGATAGAAATTGTATACTGGTTATCACGGACTTGGTGGGCCGAAGGGCCTGTTTCCACGCTGCATCACTAAACTAAACTAAACTATTGATGAAATCTGTGCCCTCCAGCTTTAGAATCCTCCACCCTGGGAAAGAGACTGTGTGAACTTTATTCATGCTCTTCGTGATCTTCTACACTTCAATGAGGTCACCACTCAGCCTCCTCCATCCCATTCTATCCAATTTCTCTCTATAAAGGGCCAGCCCCACTTGGGCATCATTTGCGCGTCACGCAGGTGAGGTGCGAAGATTTTGTGAATCCTAAAATTCTGGGGCGCCGTGCGCGACCGCATGTCACTGCCTATGTCACCATGCCTCACCACGTGCCATGCGAGCATAATGCACGGCATGCGCTCATCACGTGCGTATCGCGACTTGCACTTCGTGCGTTGTGACGCGTAAATGATGTCGGGTAAATGACGCGCAAATGACGCCCAGGTGGGACAAGCCCTTAACTCAAGCTCGCAAGCCCAGGTAACATCCTGGTAGACATAAAAAGCTGGAGTAACTCAGCAGGTCAGGCAGCATCTCTGGAGGAAAGGAATAGGTGACGTTTCGTGTCGAGACCCTTCATCAGACTTAGAGTCACGGGAAAGGGAAACGTAAAATATAGACAGTGATGCAGAGAGATGCAGAACAAATGAAACTTTTTATGCAAAAGGTAATGATGATCAAGGAAAGGGGGAACCCACAATGATCCATTGTTGGCTGTGTGCTAGGTGATAACGAGTAATACAGACAGTAAAACTCAACAGGACGAAAGTGAAACTAGTATGATGACTAGGGTGGGGGAGGGACGGAGAGAGAGGGGATGCAAGGGTTACTTGAAGTGAGAGCAGTCAGTGTTCATACTCTTTAGATTCTGGAGTAGTTCCAGACGATTGGCGGGTAGCAAACGTAACCCCACTTTTTAAGAAGGGAGGGAGAGAGAAAACGGGGAACTACAGACCAGTTAGTCTAACATCGGTAGTGGGGAAACTGCTAGAGTCAGTTATTAAAGATGGGATAGCAGCACATTTGGAAAGTGGTGAAATCATTGGACAAAGTCAGCATGGATTTACGAAAGGTAAATCATGTCTGACGAATCTTATAGAATTTTTCGAGGATGTAACTAGTAGCGTGGATAGGGGAGAACCAGTGGATGTGGTGTATCTGGACTTCCAGAAGGCTTTCGACAAGGTCCCACATAAGAGATTAGTATACAAACTTAAAGCACATGGCATTGGGGGTTCAGTATTAATGTGGATAGAGAACTAGCTGGCAAACAGGAAGCAAAGAGTAGGAGTAAACGGGTCCTTTTCACAATGGCAGGCAGTGACTAGTGGGGTACCGCAAGGCTCAGTACTGGGACCCCAGCTATTTACAATATATATTAATGATCTGGATGAGGGAATTGAAGGCAATATCTCCAAGTTTGCGGATGACACTAAGCTGGGGGGCAGTGTTAGGTGTGAGGAGGAAGCTAGGAGACTGCAAGGTGACTTGGATAGGCTGGGTGAGTGGGCAAATGTTTGGCAGATGCAGTATAATGTGGATAAATGTGAGGTTATCCATTTTGGTGGCAAAAACGGGAAAGCAGATTATTATCTAAACGGTGGCTGATTGGGAAAGGGAGAGATACAGCGAGACCTGGGTGTCATGGTACACCAGTCATTGAAGGTAGGCATGCAGGTGCAGCAGGCAGTAAAGAAAGCAAATGGTATGTTGGCTTTCATAGCAAGAGGATTTGAGTATAAGAGCAGGGAGGTTCTACTGCAGTTGTACAGGGTCTTGGTGAGACCATACCTGGAGTATTGCGTGCAGTTTTGGTCTCCAAATCTGAGGAAGGACATTATTGCCATAGATGGAGTGCAGAGACGGGTCACGAGACTGATTCCTGTGATGTCAGGACTGTCTTATGAAGAAAGACTGGATAGACTTGTTTTATACTCTCTAGAATTTAGGAGATTGAGAGGGGATCTTATAGAAACTTACAAAATTCTTAAGGGGTTGGACAGGCTAGATGCAGGAAGATTGTTCCCGATGTTAGGGGAAGTCCAGGACAAGGGGTCACAGCTTAAGGATAAGGGGGAAATCCTTTAGAACCGAGATGAGGAGAACGTTTTTCACACAGAGAGTGGTGAATCTCTGGAACTCTCTGCACAGAGGGTAGTTGAGGCCAGTTCATTGGCTATATTTAAGAGGGAGTTAGATGTGGCCCTTGTGGCCAAGGGGATCAGAGGGTATGGAGAGAAGGCAGGTACGGGATACTGATGATCAGCCATGATCATATTGAATGGCGGTGCAGGCTCGAAGGGCCGAATGGCCTACTCCTGCACCTAATTTCTATGTTTCTATGTCTATGTTTCTATACCGCTGGGGTGTAAGCTGCCCAAACGAAATGTGAGGTGCTCTTCCTCCAATTTGTGCTGGGCCTCACTCTGACAGTGGAGGAGGCCCAGGACAGAAAGGTCGGTGTGTGAATGGGAAAGGGGAGTTAAAGTGGATTAGGTCACTGAAGGAGAGGCTGGATGTAATCAAGAGCACTGCGCTGCAATAATGTGCAATGTGATAAGTGCTCCCCAAAACCACAACCATCATCTCTTGTACCAATCACCAGAAACATAGAAACATAGAAAATAGGTGCAGGAGGAGGCCATTCGGCCCTTCGAGCCAGCAACGCCATTCATTGTGATCATGGCTGATCGTCCCCTATCAATAACCCGTGCCTGCCTTCTCCCCATATCCATTGACTCCACTGGCCCGTAGAGCTCTATCTCTCTCTTAAATCCATCCAGTGATTTGGCCTCCACTGCCCTCTGTGACAGGGAATTCCACAAATTCACAACTCTCTGGGTGAAAAGGTTTTTTCTCACCGCAGTCTTAAATTACCTCCCCTTTATTCTAAGACTGTGGCCCCTGGTTCTGGACTCGCCCAACATTGGGAACATTTTTCCTGCACTACCTCAATCACAAGGATGTCCTTACTCAAATTAGGAGACCAAAACTGTACACAATACTCCAGATGTGGTCTTACCAGAGCCCTATACAACTGCAGAAGAACCTCTTTACTCCTATACTGAAATCCTCTTGTTATGAAACCATAAACAACAAGTTTATAAAGACTCCTTTGTATCTCATTTGCTCAAATGGTGTCCAGTTGTCGGATTTGAACCAAGGCCTCAACACAACCCAAACTAAGCTCTGTTGAGCAGCATTGCATGTGTAGGAAGGAACTGCAGATGTGCGTAGTTATCAGTGTGCAGATGGACACAGAATGCTGGAGTAACTCAGCAGGTCAGGCAGCATCTCTAAACAAAAGGAATTGGTGACTTTTCGGGGTCATAATCCTTCTTCTGACTGAAAGATAGAGAAGGCCAGCATTAAACAGGGCCGGCAACAGATGAGCTCAGAAAGGGTAGAGCCCACAATGGTCCATTGTTGGCTGGGAAGCAGTGCTAACAACAGTGATACAACGATGTGAACAGTGGAACTAGTGGAACGATTAGTTGGAGAGGGGAGAAGAGGGGGGTGGGGGCAGGAAATGCAGGAGTTACTTGAAATTAGAGGAATCAATGCAGTATTGTTTTATTGTTGGCTACAAGGAGTATTACCAAAAATGCCATTAGTTTAGTTTGGTTCAGTTTAGAGATACAGAGCGGAAACAGGCCCTGCGTCCCACCGAGTCCACGCCGACCAGCGATTCCCCGTACACTAACACTCTCCTACACACACTAGGGACAAGTTTTACACATACACCAAGCCAATTAACCTACAAACCTGTACGTCTTTAGAGTGTGTGGTGAAAACAAAGATCTCGGAGAAAACCCACACAGGTCACGGGGAGAACATGCAATACAATAAAATACAATACAATACGGCTTTATTCGTCACATTGCACATAAAGTGCAAGTGAAATGAATTTGTCAGCAGCGGTACAATGATAAAGAACACACAATACACAATAAAAATTTAACACAAACATCCACCACAGCATTCATCACTGTGGTGGAAGGCACAAAAATTGGCCAGTCCTCCTCCATTTTACCCCGTGGTCGGGACCTCAACGCCATCGCTGCAGGCATCCAGATGGTAAAAGTCAAGGTAAGTCCAGGATCGTCTCTTCCCCACCGGAGACCGCGGCTTCAAGTTGGTGTAGCCCGCAGGCCGGCGGTCAAAGACCTAAAGCTCACGCCGCAGACAGGGCTCGCCCGCTCCGCGACGGGCGAGAGTCCACGCTGCGCCCACTGCTGAAGCCCCGGGCCCGTCTCCGGGAAAGGTCGCGCCGATCCTTGTTGTTAGGCCACGGGGGAGGCGACCAGGAAAAAGTCACCTCTCCATGGAGAACGCGACCAAAGCGGTTTCCCACTCACCCCCCCCCCACACACAAAACGCACAGAGGAACATTAAAAACATACATTTAAACATGCTAAAAAAACAAAAAAAGTAGAAAAAAACGGACACGCTGCTGACAGGGCACCGGCTTGCAGCGCCCCCACGACCTACACTGAATCTATACCGTACCGACTGGACCCGTGGTCAGGATCGAAGCCGGGGCTCTGGCACTGTAAGGATCAAACCCGGGTCTCTGGCGCTGTAAGGCCCAACGGCCAACCTGGCCAACATAACCTGTCCTATCCGTGTGCCTGTCTAAATGTTTCCTATACAGTGCGATAGTCCCTGCCTCAACTACCTCCTCCGGCAGCTCATTCCATGCACCTCTGTGACCAGTCTTCCTTTATTATTTGCCAATGGGTGACCTCTGCGATTTTCGGAACTTCTCAGGGATTCAAGATTCAAGATTCAAGAGAGTTTATTGTCATGTGTCCCTGATAGGACAATTAAATTCTTGCTTTGCTTCAGCACAACAGAACATAGTAGGCATGAATACAAAAACAGATCAGTGTGTCCATATACTATTATATAAATATATACACACATGAATAAATAAACTGATAAAGTGCAAATAAACAGATAATGGGTTATTAATGTTCAGAGTTCTGTCCGAGCCAAGTTTAATAGCCTGATGGCTGTGGGGAAGTAGCTATTCCTGAACCTGATAGTTGCAACTTCAGGCTCCTGTACCTTCTACCTGAAGGTAGCAGGGAGATGAGTGTGTGGCCAGGATGGTGTGGGTCCTTGATGATACTGCCAGCCTTTTTGAGGCAGCGACTGCGATAAATCCCCTCGATGGAAGGAAGGTCAGAGCCGATGATGGACTGGGCAGTGTTACTACTTTTTGTAGTATTTACCGCTCCAGGGCGCTCAAGTTGCCGAACCAAGCCACGATGCAACCGGTCAGCATGCTCTCTACTGTGCACCTGTAGAAATTAGAGAGAGTCCTCCTTCACAAACTGACTCTCCGTAATTTTCTCAGGAAGTAGAGGCGCTGATGTGCTTTCTTAGTAATTACATCAGTGTACTCGGACCAGGAATGATCTTCAGAGATGTGCACGCACAGGAATTTGAAGCTCTTGACCCTTTCAACCGTTGATATAAACGGGACTGTGGGTCCCCATCCTACTCCTTCCAAAGTCCACAGGTGTTGGCATTGGCGTGAATACTTGGGCACAGCAGAGCCAACAATGATAAGGCACCTGCAGTCACCTTTGTAGGCCTGATGTCCCATCATCACTCCGCCAAGAAGTTCTTAGTGTGTTAGTTTGCGGGGTGCAGACCTGGTGGGCTGAAGGGTATTTTTCCGCCCTGTATCGCTAAACTAAAGCAAACAGCCATATCTTTACAATAACATCTCAGACAAAACCCTTCACTCCAATTTAACAAGTCAAATGTATAGACAATAGACAATAGAAAGTAGCTGCAGGAGTAGGCCATTCGTCCCTTCGAGCCAGCACCACCATTCAATGTGATCATGGCTGATCATCCCCAGTCAGTACCACGGTCCTGCCTTCTCCCCATATCCCCTGACCGCAATCTTCAAGAGCCCTATCTAGCTCTCTCTTGAAAGTATCCACAGAACCGGCCTCCACCGCCCTCTGAGGCAGAGAATTCCACAGACTCACAACTCTCTAGAATGAAAAAGTGTTTCCTTGTCTCCATTCTAAATGGCTTACCCCTTATTCTTAAACTGTGGCCCCTGGTTCTGGACTCCCCTAACATAGGGAACATGTTTCCTGCCTCTAGCATGTCCAAACCCTTAACAATCTTATATGTTTCAATAAGAACCCTCTCATCCTTCTAAACTCCAGACTGTACAAGCCCAGCTGCTCCATTCTCCCAACATATGACAGTCCCGCCATCCCGGGAATTAACCTTGTAAACCTACGCTGCACTCCCTCAATAGCAAGAATGTCCTTCCTCAAATTAGGGGACCAAAACTGCACACAATACTCCAGGTGTGGTCTCACTAGGGCTCTGTACAACTGCAGAAGGACCTCTTTGCTCCTATATTCGATTCCTCTTGTTATAAAGGCCAACATGCCATTCGCTTTCTTCACTGCCTGCTGTACCTGCATGCTTACTTTCATAGACTGATATACAAGGACCCCAGATCCTGTTGTACTTCCCCTTCTGTCAAAGGTAGGACTTATATGACCATAAAAACAAGCTAACTTATCTTTTGACATATGAGCGCTGTGAACCACCTTGAATTGTATCAGAGCGTGTCTTGCACACATTGAGGAAGTATTAACTAATTGAAGAACCCTCTCACATTTCTCGATAGATAGAGAAATTTGGAGTTCTCTTTCCCAGCCATTCTTAATTTTATCAAAGATATCTATTTGTAATTTCAAAATCAACTCATAAATAGTAGTTATTAATCCTTTCTGATAAGGGTTCTAATGTAAATTTTTTTCCAATATTTTGGTTTGATGTAGTAACGGAAAAAAGGGGTAGAGTAGCCTTCAAAAAATGTCTAATTTGTAAATATCTAAAAAAGTGTGAATTAGGTAAATTATATTTATTGGAGAGTTTTTCGAAAGACATAAAACAACCATCCAAAAACAAATCACATAAGCTACTAATCCCTTCCTCTTCCATTACAGAAAGGCTTGATCAGTACTGGAAAGTTGGAAGAGAAAATTAGATATAGAAACATAGAAAATAGGTGCAGGAGGAGGCCATTCGGCCCTTCGAGCCAGCACCGCCATTCATTGTGATCATGGCTGATCGTCCCCTATCAATAACCCGTGCCTGCCTTTCTCCCCTATCCCTTGACTCCACTAGCCCCTAGAGCTCTATCTAACTTTCTCTTAAATCCATCCAGTGACTTGGCCTCGACTGCTCTCTGTGGCAGGGAATTCCATAAATTCCCAACTCTCTGGGTGAAAAGGTTTTTTCTCACTTCAGTCTTAAATGACTTCCCCTTTATTCTAAGACTGTGGCCCTTGGTTCTGGACTCGCCCAAATTTGGTAACATTTTTCCTGCATCTAGCTTGTCCAATCCTTTTATAATTTTATATGTTTCTATGATGCCCCTCATCCTTCTAAATTCCAGTGAATACAAGCCTAGCCTTTTCAATCTTTCCTCATATGACAGTCCCGCCATCCCAGGGATCAATCTCATGAACCTACGCTGCACTGCTTCAATCACAAGGATGTCCTTCCTCAAATTAGACCAAAACTGTACACAATACTCCAGATGTGGTCTTACCAGAGCCCTATACAACTGCAGAAGAACCTCTTTACTCCTATACTTAAATCCTCTTGTTATGAAGGCCAACATTCCATTAGCTTTCTTCACTGCCTGCTGTACCTGTAAGTCAACTTTCAGTGACCGGTGTACAAGGATGCCCAGGTCCCGCTGTAGCCCCCTTTCCATACCTAACCTAACCCCAATTGAGATAATAATCTGCCCCATTGTTTTTGCCGCCAAAGTGGATAACCTCACATTTATCTATATTATACTGCATCTGCCACACATCTGCCCACTCACTCAACCTGTCCAGGTCACCGTGCAACCTCCAAACATCCTATTCACAGCTCACACTGCCACCCAGCTTTGTGTCATCCGCAAACTTGCTAATGTTGCTAATCCCCTAATATTTTTGGTATTGTCCGCAACCACTTCTCTATCCATGTCAGCACTCTACCCCCAATACCATGTGTCCTAATTTTGCCCACTAATCTCCTATGTAGGAAGGAACTGCAGATGCTGGTTTAAATTGAAGATAGACACAAAACGCTGGGGTAACTCAGCAGGACAGGCAGCATCTCTGGAAAGAAGGAATGGGTGACGTTTGGGGCCAAGACTCTTCTTCAGTCTGAAGAAGGGTCTCGACTCGAAACATCACCAATTAATTCTCTCCAGAGATGCTGCCTATCCCGCTGAGTTACTCCAGCATTGTGTGTTCATTAACGAGTCAAATATTTTTGCTTAGTTATGGGTTTCCTGCTGCAGATGTTACATCGTGGTGTAAAATAATCGTGGTCCAACTTGAGAAGAGTTTGTTTTATCTCCTGTCTCTCGGTGAAAGGTATGTTACAAGGAACACGTTTTGTCCCTTTGATTGTATCGATGGTGCTGTCAGCGTGTCGAATACAGGCTGTTCATTGTCACAAAGCCAGCACCTGAGAAGCAACACACACTGTAGCCTCGGCAGCTGTGCACCATCATTGGGAACCATTCCCTCGGTTTCTCACTGAAAGCTCTTGTGGTCGGTAATGACTCGAGCCGGCACAACTATCAGTCCATACATGGTGAAAACCAGCACCGGCCCTCTCCAATCACCACCTAATGTACAGTGATATGGAGCTACTGTGGTCACCCCTCACAGCCCAGTCCTGCATTAAATCAGTTCATATTGCATTTTGCAATTTAGGGCCTTAAACTGTGTTGCTGCACCTGTCGCTTGTACAGATGCCAGCAGCTTCATAAGATCATCAGATCATCAGTGATGCCAGCAGCTTCATGAGATCATCAGCAGAATTAAGTGACTTGGCCAATCACGTCCACTCTGCCATTTCAATCATGACTGATCTATCTCCCCCATTTTACTTTGGAGTCACGTGAGTGACTACGTGAAGAACCCCGCCAGGCGCATGCGTGTCATATCGCTACACGCATTGCGAAACAGTCAGGCGGGGTGGAACGACGTTCCCCCGCAGCGGCAGTTTTAAAAAGCCGGAACCAGCAGGTAAGAGTTACTCTGCGGTCTTTTTGTGTGTTTCCTATACCAACTTACAGGTGGGAAGCATGGACAAGTCTAAGAAAGCAACAAGGGCTGCGACAAAGCTGGTGGGGGAGGACCGCGGAGCAGCGGGCAGCCAGCAGCGGCCAGCGGCACTTGAATCACCGATAATGGGATCAGCTGTGCCCGATGTCGCCTCTGCACCGGCCAGATCCACTCCGCGGCCGGGCGGTAAGGCAAGACAGAAAACTAACAAAGTCGTGGACTCAGAGGAGTCCGACTTTGAGCAACCGCGGGCGGCCAGTGACCGTGAGCGCTGGAGCCGGATGGAGCGGTGTGTGGAGCATTTGCTCCAACGTGACAGACTCCGGGAGATGGAGTCGAGTCACTGTGGGCTCTATGGAAAACCCACAGCAGCACCTCTTGTAGGGCTGCACAGTGCTTCTCCCTCATCAGAAGGGAGCACTGGGGGTCAGTACTGGGCTGATCCTGAAGAGGGGTTCGCAGAAGAAAAATCAAGTGTGCAGGGGATGCAGGAACAAGAAAATCTGCTGGACATGGTGTCCAACTTCATACAGCCAGACCAGACTGGCCAAAACCTGGAGCAAAAGCTTGCTGCCAGTATAGACTATATGTCTTTTAACCAGCTACAAGAACAGGCTGTATTGGACACCACGGCAAGACACCTGGCACCGGGCGACTGTATATCCCTGAATGTTCCAGTAGTCAATACTTGTATATGGAAACATATTGGAATAGGAGTTAGAGGCATGGATGTCAAACTCCAAAAGGTATTAAAACTCCTAACAGCAGGGATAACAGCATTCGCCCGCACAGTGGATGAGAAGGACATGTCCCAGGACCAACAGGATGCACTGGCATTGCTTTGCAACACTCAATATGAGATAAACAGCATCAGGAAGAATGCCATCCGACCCACTTTAAATCCGAAATTCGTGGGTCTGTGCAAACCTGGGAACATAAAACCACCAATACTACTATTTGGAGGTAACTTATCGAAGCAAGTCAAGGAGCTCGGTGAGGAAGCAAAAACCCTGGGACTTATAAAAGGGACTTCATCAAAAACCCACTACAGCCACAGACAGCACCCCTATGCACCCACCAGTAGAACAAGACCGATTGGTGAAAGCTCGAAGGTCCGGTACACCAAACATGAGTCTTTTTTAGGCCATGGCCCAGGCCGGCCTTCTTGGAAGATACACGAACCTCCAACATCAACCAAACCACAAACCCAGACACCACCGCCTCAACATCAATGAAGGATTTACAAAAAGAAGTAAACCTGCCATTGGTAACTATGGAGGTAGGTCGGTCTGGTTCCCTACAAAATACAGGGAGCATGGAGGTTGGGGGGAAATTACACCTCTTTCTGGATGCATGGAGCATGTTAACTACTGATAGTTATATTTTAAGCAGTATCCAGGGATATACAATAGAATTTATACACAAGTACAGCCCTCCAGTTCAACATATACCGAACCGAATGTTCGTACTCTCTGGTAAAGAGAAATCAGAAGCGCATGCTGAACTGGAGCGGCCTTACGCAAAAGGTGTAATTGAAAAATTCCAACACGAACCGCTAGAATTCGTGTCCAATATATTTACCAAAAACAAAAAAGATGGTAGTTGTCGCATCATCATAGATCTGATGACATACTTATTGTGGGCAAAACTTTGGAATTGGCCAAACAAACTGTAACAGCCACAAAACAGTTATTTGAAAAACTGGGGTTTATTATCCATCCAGTTAAATCTAAATTAACGCCTTCCACTACAATGGACTATTTGGGGTTCACCATTGACTCAGTTCACATGTCGGTGACTTTGCCAAAGGGAAAGGCTATAGATGGAGGCAGGCTCTCTGGATGCTTTCAAGAGAGAGCTAGATAGGGCTCTTAAAAATAACGGAATCAGGGGATATGGGGAGAAGGCAGGAACGGGCTACTGATTGGGGATGATCAGCCATGATCACATTGAATGGCGGTGCTGGCTCGAAGGGCAGAATGGCCTACTCCTGCACCCATTATCTATTGTCTATTGTCTCCTTCCTAAAAGAACGTTTGAGGCTATGACCTCCAGTACTAGACTCTCGCACTAGTGGAAACATCTTCTCCACATCCACTCTATCCAAGCCTTTCACTATTCTCCACGTTTCAATGAGGTCCCCCTCATTCTTCTAAACTCCAGTGAGTACAGACCCATTTCCGACAAATGCTCATCATATGAGCATCATAAAGCTTCCTTTTTGATACCAATTATTCTCGATGTACCAATGACACCAAAAGTTCCCTCTTTGGTTTGTAGTTTTGAGTAACAGCGTGGAAACAGGCCCTTCAGTCCGCACCGACCAGCGATCCCCGCACATTAACACTACTCTACACACACCTGGGACAATTTTTACATTTTCACCAAGCCAATCAACCTACAAACCTATACTCTCTTTGGAGTGTGGGAGGAAGCAGTAGATTTCAGAGAAAACACAGGCAGGTCACGGGGAGAACGTACAAACTCCGTACAGACAGCACCCGTAGTCAGGATGTCAGGATCAAACAACTCTACCGCTGCACCACCGTGCCACCTCCGTCTTCTTCATTAGTTCTTCCATTTTTTCGTCTCTGCTCTCCCTCTCTTACTCGTCACTCTCACACTCACGCTCTTGTCGGCGCTGCGGTAGAGTTTCTGCCTCACAGCGCCAGAGACCCGGGTACAATCCTGACTATGGGTGCTGTCTGTACGGATTTTGTACGTTCACCCCGTGACCACGTGAGCTTTCTCTGGGTACTCCGGTTTCCTCCTACATCCCAAGGGTGTGCAGGTTTGTAGGTTAATTGTCTTCAGTAAACTTGTGTGGCTCTAGTGTGTAGGAAAGTGTTACGGTCCTGTCCCACTTGGCGATTTTGTCAGCGACTGCCGGCGACAAGTCAGTGTCGCCAAAAGATTTTGAACATTTCAAAATCCAGCGGGGATAAAAAAATGTTGCGACACTTGAAAAAAATCCGCACGTCATACGTCATCACGCCGCGTCACGCCGCAAATTTTTCCGGTGACTTGATAGGTCAGGCAATGATGCCGGCAGTCGCTGAAAATATCGCCAAGTGGGACTGGCCCTTTATTTTTATTTATTTATTTTTTAATTTTATTTTTATTAGCAGTACAGTAAATCACATTAATACATCGCATATATCTTGTTACATTATGTTGTACCACTTCATTTTTTGAGCTTTAAAAAAGATAGAAATAAAAGAAGTAAGGAAAGTAAGCAAGAATCGTGAAGGTGCAGGAAAGTGTTGGGAGACGAGAACCCCTTAGGGAAGGAATTAGAGAAGGAAGTAAAGAAAAGAAATAAGACCCTAGAAAGAAAAGAAAAAAAAGAAGAAAGGAAAATCAATCGCTCTATTGTAACACAAAACTCCGCAAAAAAGGATATACCAACCGTGTTTTTATTAAAAATTTATTTTATACCCCCCGTTACCAGGTCCTGGTAGCCTTTATGTTTTAACTTATTATTGCACCTTATGCTTGTAGTAGTTCCATAAATGCAGACCACATCTTTTGGAAGTGATCTGCTTTGCCTGCTAGGATGAGTCTCATCTCTTCCAAGTGTAATGTCTCAAACATGTTTGAAATCCACATTTTTGTTGTCGCCAGTGTGCGGGGTGATCGTTGGTCAGCGTGGACCTGGTGGGCAGAATGCCCGTTTCCAGAATGTATCTCGAATGTATCTTCTAAAATCTAGAAGTAAAAAGTCTATGTCTTTGGAGTGTGGGAGAAAAGAAGAGCAACCGGAGGAAACCCACGTGGTCACGGGGAGAATGTGCAAAATTCTCACAGACAGTACCTGAGGTCAGGATCGAACCTGGGTCTCTGCCGCTGTGAGGCAGCAGCTCAATTCGCTGCGCCACTGTGCCGGCTACTTCATTTCCCCAAACTCACCCCCACCTGGTCCTCCTGACTAGATTCATGTGTTCTGCCCCATTGGTTGCAGATTTAACAGAGTGTAATGATGTACTGCAAGTGGCTGCATTATTACATATTCATACATTTTACTTCACAGCCTCAAAGGCAGGAACATCGGAGCAGAAAGCACATTATTTTTAATAACCCTACATCCACTCTCTAGTCACGAGGAACTGTAATAAAGGCTAATGTTCAACAGCGACACAATAAACAGAAATTTAGTTTAGTTTATTTTTCGAGGAACAGAGGAAACAGGCCCTCTGGCCCACCGTGTCCACGCCGACCAGCGATTCCCGCACATTAACACTATCTTACACACACCAGGGACAATCTACAGAAGCCAATTAACTGAGGTGCAGTGAAAGGCTTGCATTATATCAAATCAGACAAATACAGAATTACAATCAAGCCAAACTTCATTACATTAGGTACGTGGCGCAGCGGTAGAGTTGCTGCCTTACAGCACTTGCAGCGTCAACGACCCGGGTTCGATCCCGACTACAGGTTCTGTCTGTACGGAGTATGTATGTTCTCCCCAATTTTCTCCGAGATCTTCGATTTCCTCCCAAACTCCAAAGAAGTACTGTACATGTTTGTAGGTTAATTGGCTTGGTGTAAATGTAAATTGTCCCCAGTGTGTGTAGGATAGTGTAAGTGTTCGGCGATCGCTGGTCGGCACGGACTCAGTGGACCGAAGGGCTTGTTTCCGCCCTGTATCTCTAAACTGAACCAAAAGGGAACATACAGTGTGCAGAATATAGAGAATCAGAGGTTCCCAGTGGCCAAGATCGAACCTAGGTCTCTGGTGCTGTAAGGCAGCAACTCTACCGCTGCGCCACTCTGCTGGCTTTATGAGCATGCAGTATCATTTTAATCATTTTTATACCCAATTTCTGATGTCTATTATAAAGGCGATGTGTAATTCTGCATTGCACACGTGTTACAAACTAATACTTGCCATTAAACAAAGCAGCAATGCCAACAGCCTCAACTAAAGCAAGAGAACAGTTGTTTCATAACATGGTAATAACAATGCTCTAAATAATGAACATGTGTTTAATATTAAAACAGCTGCTGGAGAACTGGACTGATGAATTAGTGATAGCTCAGTAACCAAGTACAGAATTAGATATGAAGTTTATGAATATTGATAACATAATTCCTGGTTTATTAATACATAATAAACGCTGATTGAGAAATAGTTTAATATGTCTCCCTGGCACATTTAACGCTGGGTTCTCCCCGTCACTCCCCCACCCAAGTCGTACCAGCTTCAAAGTCGTCTTGTTGTGTCTCATTGTCTGTAACTCGTTTTCACCCGGCACACAGCTGACAATGGTCTGTTTCCTTTATCATCGTTACTTTTTTGCCTATCTTTCATTCATTTATTCTATGTCTCTCTATATCACCGTCTTTTTTGCTCATTTCCCTTTCCCCTGACTTTCAGTCGAAAGAAGGGTCTGGACTCGAAACATCACCCTCACCCCCAGCTGCTATCAGACAACTGAGTAATCCTACCACAACCAGAGAGCAGTGCTGAATTACTATCTACCTCATTCGGTGTGGCAGCGCCACCTTGTGGCAGCGGCTCGACTGCAGTCTGTCTGTCTTTTCTTTTTTTTTGTCCTGTTAGGTGTATGTTTTGGTTTTAGTTTTATTTTATTTTTAGCTGTGTATATGGGGGGCGGGGGGGGGGGGGGGGACTTTTTAATCTCTTCCCTGTACGGGGACGCAACTTTTTCCCTGGAGAGTCTCCGTTGTCGTTGGAGCCTAACATCGTGGAGCCAGCGGCCTCCAACCGGAATTGACCTGGGGATCCAGTCTCAGAGCCTGCGGGCTCAACATCGCGGCCAACTTTGGAGCGCGGAGAGCTGTGGTGGCGCGCGGCTGCGACCCAACCTCGGAGCTTCGGAGGCTCCGGCTGCAGGCCTGTGGACGGTAACATCGGGAGCTCGCGGGTCCCTGGTGGGAGATCGCTTTTCAGTGCTCCCTCAACAGTAAACTCGTCCACCTGAATCAAGGGGTTTAAATCGACCGGGAGCTGGGCCTTACATCGCCCGGTGCGGCTTAAATGGCCGCGGGACTTACCATCGCCCACCGGGGGCTCTAACATCAAGAGCCTCGATCAGCTCAAAGCAGCAGTTTGACTGCTTGACTGCGGGAGAAGAATAAAGAACAAAGAACAGGGAAGAGATAAGACTTTTGCCTTCCATCACAGTGAGGAGGTGTTTGGAGATTCACTGTGATGGATGTTTGTGTGGAATTGTGTTAAGTATGTGTTGTGTTTTTTTGCTGTTATGACTGCAGGAACGAAATTCCGTTTGTACCTTGTATGTTTAAATGACAATAAATGGCATTCTTCTTCTATTGGTGACACTCGGACTATCCTTGATCGGATTTTGCCGGCTTTACCTTGCACTAAACGTTATTTCCTTATCATGCATCTATACGCTGTAATCATTTATTGTCTTTCCGCTGACTGGATGGCAACAAAAGCTTTTCACTCTACCTCGGTACATGAGGTCCTAAGGTCATAAATAATAGGAGCAGAATTAGGCCCATTCGGCCCATCAAGTCTACTCCGCCATTCAATCATGGCTGATCGATCTCTCCCTCCTAACCCCATTCGCCTGCCTTCTCCCCATAACCCCTGACACCCGGACATGTGACAATAAACTAAACTGAACGGAGTTACCTCAGCTTTTTGTGTCTATCTGGGTTCTGTAGCTTTGCTTCCTTCTGCATCATGCATAGCATTCATTGAGAGGTTATTATCTTGTAACTAGAAAACACCATCTATTAATGAGCAAGTGTCCCACTTACAGAACCTTCCATCAGATTATTACAATCAGCAATTATGTGAGTTATTGATATATCTTAAGTGTGCTATCATAATTAACATGCCGCTGCGCTGTTTCCAGCCACCAATTTTCATTCATTCACAGTGCCAGGCAGCAGTCATTTGGATGAATGTATAATCTGATAATGCTGCCAATAGTTGGAGTCATAAAGTGATAGGGCGGTCCTGAAGACTGCAACAACCAGGTTCAGGAATAGCTCCTTCTCCACAGCCATCAGGCTATTAAACTCGGCTCGGACAAAACTCTGAACATTATTAGCCCATAATCTGTTTATTTGTACTTTATCAGTTTATTTATTCATGTGTGTATATATTAATACAATGGTATATGGATACATTGATCTGTTTTGTAGTCAATGCCTACTATGCTCTGGTGTGCTAAAGCAAAGCAAGAATTTCATTGTCCTATCAGGGACACATGACAACTCTCTTGAACTACGATCCACCTCATTGGTGACCCTCGGACTATCCTTGATCAGAATTTACTGGCTTTACCTTGTACTAAAGGTTATTCCGTTATCATGTATCTGTACACTGTAAATGGGTCGATTATAATCACGTATTGTCTTTCCGCTGACTGGTTAGCACACAACAAAAGCCTTTCACTGTACCTCCGTACAGGTGACAATAAACTAAACTAAACTAAACTAAACTAAACTAAACAGTACTAAAGGAGACCTGCGGTCTGTAAAAAGCAAAGGCAAAGGCAGATTAATTGTGGTGTTTAAGAGCATTGGAGGTTAAGGGAAAACCTGATAGAAGTTTGTAAAATTATGAAAGGTATTAACAGGATAGACAGTCAAAATCTTATTCTCAGTGTGTTTAGTTTAGTTTAGTTTAGAGATACAGCGTGGAAATAGGCCCACCGAGTCCGCACCGACCAGCAGTCCCCACACATTAACACTACCAATACACACTAGGGACAATTTACACTTATACCAATTAACCTACTAACCTGTACGTCTTCAGAGTGTGGGAGGAAACTGAAGATCTCAGAGAAAACCCACGCAGTCGCGGGGAGAACGTACAAACTGTGTACAGACAACACCCGTAGTCGGGATCGAATCCGGGTCTCTGCCGCTGTAGGGCAGCAACTCTACCGTTGCGCCACCGTGCTGCCAATGTACAATCATGCATTGAGAAGCAAATTTGCATGCTCTTGTGAACGTACAGTGCAAGACTCGGTACAGTACAGTGGAAGTACAATGGGATCTGGGGGTCCTTGTACATCAGTCTAATATAGTAAGCATGCAGGTACAGCAGGCAGTGAAGAAAGCGAATGGTATGTTGGCCTTCATAACAAGAGGAATCGAATATAGGAGCAAAGAGGTCCTTCTGCAGTTGTACAGAGCCTTAGTGAGACCACACCTGGAGTATTGTGTGCAGTTTTGGTCCCCTAATTTGAGGAAGGACATTCTTGCTATTGAGGGAGTGCAGCGTAGGTTTACAAAGTTAATTCCCGGGATGGTGGGACTGTAATATGCTGAGGGAATGGAGCAGCTGGGCTTGTACACTATGGAGTTTGGAAGGATGAGAGGAGATCTCATTGAAACATATAAGATTGTTAAGTGCTTGGACATGTTAGAGGCAGGAAACATGTTCCCGATGTTGGGGGAGTCCAGAACCAGGGGCCACAGTTTAAGAATAAGGAGTAAGCCATTTAGGACGGAGACGAGGAAACACTTTTTCTCACAGAGAGTGGTGAGTCTGTGGAATTCTCTGCCACAAAGTGGTGGAGGCAGGTTCTCTAGATACTTTCAAGAGAGAGCTAGATAGGGCTCTTAAAGATAGCGGAGTCGGGGGATATGGGGGAGAAGGCTGGAACGGGATACTGATTGGGGATGATCAGCCATGATCACATTGAATGGCGGTGCTGGCTTGAAGGGCCAAATGGCCTACTCCTGCACCTATTGTCTATTGTCTATTGTCTATTGTCTATTGTCTATTGTGTATTGTCTATTGTCTATTGACTCCGTAAAGACAGCACCCGTAGTTGGGTTCGAACCCTGTAAGGCAGCAACTCCACCGCTGCACCACCGTGGCTGCACTTAAGCTGTGAAAGGGAAAGGGATAAAGATGATGAAAGTCGTTCCAAGTCCAAGGTAACACCTGGCGTGTATCCCTCATCAAGGTGAACATGACCGTGCCAGAACTGAAGCATATTCTAAGCGTTGGCAAGGGTTGCCGGGGGGGGGGGGGGGTGGGGGGGGGGGGGGGGGGGGGGGGGGGAGGAGGATCAGCTCAGATGCCTTGAGCTCTGTTTTTTTTACCCCCTTAAACAGCCAGAGGAATTGCAAAGTCAATCTGCTCACCGAGCTAAATTCCTGAATGTCACCTTTACAGCGTGCTCCAGGTCGGTGCATGCTGGTGGCTCATCTGTCTCAGAGCTGGACCTAATATTTATTTTATTCATACCCATCTGGGCTGAGGTGCCCTGACCATACAATTTATCATTGATAGGGTGAGGGTAAAACAGAGGGACGTTAAGAATCGTCTCGGAGCAGCAGACGTCCAGAAAGATAGCGCACGGGGACTCTATTTGATAGAACGATCCCATTCATCTACAATGTCCTCCAGTTATTCTCTTTAGCATTATCCCTTGCTCAATATGTGTGCTCCAGTTTCATTTGTGGTTCCATGCTGGCCCTGGTACTGTAGTAACCAAATAACATTGGAATCAGAGAGTACAGAAGAAAACCTATTTACATTATGTCTGTGACATCCCTTTTAACAAATTTGTTCTTCTTCCTCTCTATCCCAAAGACCTGCAATTTTACTCCTTTTCAATTCTATTGTCACCGCCTTTTGAAGGTCCTTATTGGATCTGCCGAGCAGTCACAACACAGCAGCTTCTTGAAAGATAAAAATCCCAACTTGTTTTTAAATCGATCACCTGTGCTTTCAGACCCATCTATCCAAGGAAACTAGTTAGTTGAGTTTATTGTCACGTGTCCCGAGGAGCAGTGAAAAGCTTTTGTTGCGTGCTATCCAGTTTGCAGAAAGGCACGTGATTACTGAAGAAGGGTCTCGACCCGAAACGTCACCCATTCCTTCTCTCCAGAGATGCTGGCTGTCCCGCTGAGTTGCTCCAGCATTTTGTGTCTATCCATTTAGTTTAGTTTAGAGACACAGCACGGAAACAGATCCTTCGGCCCACTGAGTCCGCACCGACCAGCTATCCCCGCCCATTAACACCATCCTACACACACTAGGGAAACTTTTCCACATACACCAAGCCAATTAAGCTACAAACCTGTACGTCTTTGGAGTGTGGGCGGAAACCGAAGATCTCGGAGAAAACCCACGCAGGTCACGGGGAGAACGTACAAACTCCGTACAGACAAGCACCCGTAGTCGGGATCGAACCCGGGTCTCTGGCGTAGCAAGCGCTGTAAGGCAACAGCTCTACCGCTGCGCCACCGTGCCATGATTACAATCGATCCCTTAACAGTGTACAGATAAGGGAATAACGTTAAGTGCAAGATAAAGCCAGTAGAGTTCGACAGAGGATAGTCCGAGGGTCACCAAAGAGGTGGAAAATAACTATTTCACTTCAATTGCTGCATCAAAAACCCTTTATAACATTGAATGAAGAAGCCTTCATTTTCCTCTCGCTACAATGGTGAAACTAGTGAGCAAATGGTGCAGCAAACACAGGATGAGTTTGATGCAAAAAGCCAGCTGGTTTTGGACTTTGTGAACTCAATTGGGAATTCAGTTGGGAACATTAATCATAGGTTAACCTATGATGAGCATTTGTCGGCACTGGGCCTGTACTCGCTGGAGTTTAGAAGTATGAATGGGGGACCACATCAAAACAAACAGAATAGTGAAAGGCTTGTACAGATTGAATGTGGGGAGGATGTTTCCACTGGTGGGAGAGTCTAGGACAAGAGGCCACAGCCTCAGAATTAAAGGACGTTCTTTTACAAAGGAGATGAGGAGGAATTTCTTTGGTCAGAGGGTGGTGAATCTGTGGAATTCTGTGTCACAGAAGGCTGTGAAGGCCAAGTCAGTGGATATTCTTAAGGCTGTGATAGACAGATAGATTCTTGATTAGTGCGGGTGTCAGAGGTTATGGGGAGATGGCAGGAGAATGGGGTTTGGAGGGAGAGATAGATCCGCCATGATTGAATGGCTTATTAGACTTGATGGGCCGAATTGCCTAATTCTACTCCTATTCCTTATGACTTTATGACCTCATAACTCGAAGCTCCTGCTTGGCTCTGCACTGCAATAACCAGTGTAGCTGTGACTGTTCAATGTATACAAATTAAACCATTACTACCACCGTTACAACAGATTATGTGGAGAGAGAGAGGGGAATGGTGACCACTATTGCCGATTGTCTGCAAAAACCGAATAAGGGTTTATCACCGGGCGGCATGGTGGTGCAGTGGTAGAGTTGCTGCCTTTACAGCGCCAGAGAACCGGGTTCGATCCTGACTGCGGGTGCTGTCAGTATGGAGTTTGTACATTCTCCCCGTGACCTGGGTGTGTTTTCTCCGAGACCTTCGGTTTCCTCCCACACTCCGAAGACGTGCAGGTATGTAGGTTAATTGGCTTTGTATGAATGTTAAACTGTCCCTTGTGTGTGTAGGATAGTATTAGTGCGCGGGGATCACTGATCGGTGCGGACTCGATGGGCCACAGCCTGTTTCTGCGCTGTATCGCTAACCTAAATTAAATGAAACTAAACCAAGTAAGGGTCTACCATTGTATAAGTACAATTTTACGAGGATGTTGCCGGGCCTCGAGGGAGAGGTTAAGCAGGCTAGGACTCTATTCCTTGGAGCATAAGAGGATGAGGAGTGATCTTATAGAGATGTACAAAATCCTGAGATGAATAAATTGAGTAAACGCAATGTCTCTTGCACAGAGAAGGGAAATTGAGAACTAGAGGACATAGGTTTAAGGTGAGGGAGGAAATAATAATATAGTAATAACCAGAGAGGTAAAACATTTACGCAAATGGCGGTGGGTATATGGAACGAGCTGCCGGAGGAGGTAGTTGAGGCAGGTACTATCGCAATCTTTAAGAAACATTTGGACAGGTACATGGATAGAACAGGTGGGGGCGGGATAAATAAAGGAAGAGGAGGAGACAGTGGGCTGAAGGAGAGCTGAGAAAGGGAGGGAGAAAGTAAGGACTACCTGAAATTAGAGAAGTCAATGTTCAAACCGCTGGGGTGCAAACTGCCCGAGCGAACTATGAGGTGCTGTTCCTCCAAGCTGGAGGTGTGCATTTTCACACCTATACCTTTTGCCCGATGGGAGAGGAGAGCAGAGGGAGTGGCCAGGGTCCGTAATTATGCTGCTGGCCTTAATGCCATAAAAACGGCATCTTGTTTAATAGCACTTTTACATCTGTCCTGTCTGGTTTCTCCATTATGGGGAAAGTAATTTAAGATGGCTGATATCCTTTTAAGTTGCTTGAAGCAGTTTGTTGGTTCGGTGATTAAGGTCATGCCTGTAACACGCATTGCTCCTGTTGCAATGATATCACTCCAGAGTTACTATCTCCAGAGGTCTGTAAAACTACACTTTCAATTTTATTCCAGGGTCAAAATCAACACATTAGTTTGTCTCAGAATGGATCCAATTCCTACTCTATTTTCAACAGACCTCTGTCTATGAGTGGGGAGAAAAATGAATTGAAAAATAATTGAAAAACAGAAATTGCATTTTCCGTAGGTTCTATATCTGATTATATAAATTATTATGGTGAAGTGATTCTTGATGTAAAGAATCACTTATTTCAGTTTTGTGTGGCTTCATTTAGCTTAGTAGTACAGCGCAGAAACAGGCCCTTCAGCCCACCGAGCCTGCACCGACCCAGCGATCCCCGTACATTAACGCTATCCTACACACATTAGGGACAATTTTGATCTTATACCAAGCCAATTAACCCACAAACCAGTACGCCTTTGGCGTGTGGGAGGAAGTCAAATATCTCGGAGAAAACCCACGCAGGACACGGGGTGAATGTACAAATGCCGTACAGACTAGTACCTGTAGTCGGGATCGAACCTGCGTCTCTGGGGCTGAGAGCACTCTTCTGCTTCGCCACCGTGTCTCTTGTGGCCCTGGTGAGACTGCACCTGGAGTACTGTGTGCAATTGTGATCTCCTAATTTGAGGAGGGACATTATTTCTATTGAGGGAGTGCGGCGTAGGTTCACCAGGTTAATTCCCGGGATGGCGAGACTGACATATGATGAAAGAATGGGTCGACTGGCCTTGTCTTCGCAGGAATTTAGATGAGAGGGTATCTTCAAAGGTTTCAAAGGTTTCAACGGTCTTTTATTGTCATGTGTACCAATTAAGGTACAGTGATATGCGAATTACTATACAGCCATACTAAAAAAGCAACAAGACACACAACTACATAAAAGTTAACATAAACATCCACCACAGCAGATTCCCCACATTCCTCACTATGATGAAAGGCAATAAAGCCTAATCTTCTTCCCTCATTTTTCTCCCACGGTCGGGGCAGTCAAACCATCCGTTGGGGCGATTGAAACTCCCGCAGCCGGTGGTAGAAACCCCCACGTCGGGGCAATCGAAGCTCCCGCGTCGGGGCGGTCGGAACTCCTGTGGCTTGGAGCTCCCGAAGTTGGTCTCTGACCAGAGACCGCGAGCTCCACGATGTTAAAGTCCGCAGGCACCCACGGCTGGAGCCCAGAGGTCGATCCCTGGCAAAGGGATCGCGGGCTCCACGATGTTAAAGTCCTGTAGGCTACCCGTGGCGGTGCTCTCAAGAGTCGGCCTCCAGCAGAGGCCGCCAACTCCTCGATGTTTGACCGCAGTGCGGACGGAGATACGATTCGGAAAAGAATCGCATCTCCGTCGAGGTAAGAGATTAGAAAAAGTTTCCCCCAACTCCCTCCCCCACCCCCCACATAAAACAAGCTAAAGAACACTAAAAACATACATTTAACACACACTAAAAAAAGAACAAAGATGAAAGGGACAGACAGACTGTTGGAGAGGCAGCCATTGCTGGCGCCACCCGGTGGTGCTTATAGAAACATATAACATTCTCAGAGGATTGGACAGGATAAATACAGGAAAAATGTTCCCGATGTTGGGGGAGTCCAGAACCAGGGGTCACACAGTTTAAGAATAATGGGTTGGCCATTTAGGACTGAGATGAGGAAAAACATTTTCACCCAGAGAGTTGTGAATCTGTGGAATTCACTGCCACAGAGGGCAGTGGAGGCTAATTCACTGGATGTTTTCAAGAGAGAGTTAGATTTTGCTCTTAGGGCTAAAGGGAATCAAGGAATACTAGGGAAAAAGCAGGAATGGGGTCCTGATTTTGGATGATCAGCCTTGATAATGTTGAATGGCGGTGCTGGCTCGAACGGCCAAATGGATTACTCCTTCCTGCACCTATTTTTTATGTTTCTATATGTTTCTATGTTTGTGCAACTTCCACTTCTCTCACTGAGTCAATTGTAGCTTTAATTTCTTGTTCTCCGAATACATACATGAAGCACTGCCTCAAGAAGGCGAACTTAGAATGATGAGGGGGGGGACCACATTGAAACATGGAACAGTGAAAGGCTTGGATAGGGTTCAATGGCACTTTATTTGTCGCATATGCAACTGCACAGTGAAATTCCTTTTGCCACATGAATGTGGAAGGTTATTTCCACCAGTTGGAGTGTCTAGGACCAGAGGGCACAGTCTCAGAATAAAAGGACGTACCTTTAGAAAGGAGATGAGGAGAAATTTCTTTAGTCAGAGGGCGGTGGATCTGTGGAATTCATTGCCACAGAAGGCTGTGGAGGCCAAATCAATGGATATTTTTAAGGCGGAGATTACCAGATTCTTGATTAGCACGCGTGTCAAAGGTTATGGGGAGGTGGCAGGAGAATGTGAGGGAAAGATAGATCAGCCATGATTGAGTGTACCGAAAATGATGCCAAGACCATCTCTCATCCACCTGCACATGATCCATATCCCTCCTTCCTCTACCTTTCCAAAAGTCACTATCGTAGCTGCCTCAACCTCCAACCCCGGAGGGGTGTTCCAGGCACTATCTATCCTTCCTCTGTGTAATAAAAACTAGCCCTGCACATCTCCTTTAAACTTTGCCCCTCTCACCTTAAAGCTATGCCCTCTAATATTTGTCCATCTTGAAATAAAAGGTTATGGCTCTCTACCCTTTCGATGCCTCTCATAATTTTATATACTTCTATCAGGTCTCCCCGCAAGCACTGGCTTTCCAGATCATTCAATAGACAATAGACAATAGACAATAGGTGCAGGAGTAGGCCATTCAGCACTTATTTAATTATTACACTTTTTTTTAAGTAAGTAAGTTTATTGGCCAAGTATTCACATACAAGGAATTTGCCTTGTAGCTCCGCCCACAAGTAACAATATGACATGCAGTGACAGTTACGAATGACTCAGAAAACACTAAACATTAATAATAATAAAACATTAATGATAAAACACCATTAATCAAGCATGTAAACCAACAAAATAACAGATCAAAGGGGGGCTACAGATTTTTGGCTGTTGAGTAGAGCAATTACTCGTGGATAAAAACTGTTTTTATATCTGGCTGTGGCAGCTTTCACAGTCCAGAGTCGCCTTCCAGAGGGAAGTGATTCAAAGAGTTTGTGGTCAGGGTGAGAGGGGTCAGAGATGATCTTGCCCGCTCGCTTCCTGGCCCTTGCTGTGTACAGTTCATCAATGGAGGGAAGGTTGCAGCCAATAACCTTCTCTGCTGATCGGACGATTCGCTGCAGCCTCCAGGTGTCGTGCTTGGTGGCTGAGCCAAACCAGACCATGACAGAGAAGGTGAGAACTGACTCTACGATGGCCGTGTGGAATTGGACCATCAATGCCTGTGGCAGATTGTGCTTTCTCAGCTGCCGTAGAAAGTACATCCTCTGTTGTGCCTTTTGTGCCACTTTGAAGAATAAGGGGTAAGCCATTTAGAATGGAGACGAGGAAACACTTTTTCTCACAGAAAGTTGTGAGTCTGTGGAATTCTCTGCCTCAGAGGGCAGTGGGGTCCGGTTCTCTGGATACTTTCAAGAGAGAGCTAGATAGGGCTCGTAAAGATAGCGGAGTCATGGGGATATGGGAAGAAGGCAGGAACGGGGTCCTGATTGTGGATGATCAGCCATGATCACATTGAATGGTGGTGCTGGCTCGAAGGGCCGAATGGCCTACTCCTGCACTATTGTCTATTGTCTATTGAGCCAGCACCGCCATTCAAAGTGATCATGGCTGATCATCCACAATCAGTGCCCTGTTCCTGCCTTCTTCCCATCTCCCTTGACTCCCCATATCCCTTAAATCCAAGCCTGTCCAACCTCTCCCTGTAGCTCCTAATTCAGGCATCATTTTGGTAAACCTCCTTTGCAAAGCCTCCACATCCTTCCTGTAATGAGGCGACCAGAACTGCTCGCAGTACTCGAAAATACGGCCAAACCAAATTTCTATAAAGCTGAATAATGACGTCCTGACTCGCTATTCAATGCCCCTACCAATGAATGCAAGCGTACCAATAGATTTCCTCACCCCTAGAGTCATAGTCATGCCCTTTGCCCAACTTGCCCATGTTGACCAACATGTCCCATTTACGCTAGTCCCACCTGCCTGCGTTTGGCCTACATCCCTCTAAACATGTCCTATCCAAGTGCCCATCTAATTGCTTCTTAAACATTGTTGATAGTCCCTGCCTCAATGACCTCCTCTGGCAGCTTGTTCCATATACCCACCACCCTTTGTGTGAAAATATTCCCTCTTTCTATGTATGTTGCCACTTTCAGGGAGTTATTAGCTCACACGCCAAGATCCCTCTGTAAATCAATGTTGTTACGGGCATATTTTCCTCTTATATTTGACCTCCCCGCTCTTTGAATTAACAAATTATGTTTAGTATAGTTTGGAGATACAACGCGGAAACAGGCCCTTCGGCCCACCAAGTCTGCACCAACCAGCATTCCCCACACACTTACGCTATGCTACACACACTGGGGACAATTTACAATTATACCAAGGTAATTAGCCTCCAAAACCTGTTCATCTTTGGAGGGTGGGAGGAAACTGGAGCACCTGGAGAAAACCCACGCAGGTCACGGGGAGAACGTACAAACTCCAGACAGAACGCACCCATAGTCAGGATCGAACCCGGGTCTCTGGCGCTGTAAGGCTGAAACTCTACCGCTGCGCCACCGTGCCGACTATCATGGTTTATGCAGAGTAAGGTCAAGGGCTCCGTCCAACACTCAAGTCTCTGCTTTTCCATCACGTTTTATTTTTTTAATCAACATTGAAATCCGTAATGTAGAAAAATGTAGTGAAATGCAAACCGCTTTCAAGGAATAACCTTCAGCAGACAGAAAGGACAAGTTGAGAGAAGGGCGACACGGTGGCACAGCAGTGGAGTTGCTGCCTTAAAGCGCTTGATCCAGATCTTGTGCCAGAGATCCAGGTTCGATCCCGACTTCGGGTGCTGTCTGTATGGAATTTATACATTCTCCCTGAGACCTGCGTGGGTTTTCTCCGAGATCTTTGGTTTCCTCCCACACTCCAAAGACGTACAGGCTTGTTGTTTAATTGGCTTGGTACAAGTGTAAATTGTCCCTATTGTGTGTAGGATAGTGTTAATGTGCGGGGATTATTGGTCAGTGTGGATTTGGTGGGCCGAACGGCCTGTTTCCCCGCTGTATCTCTAAACCAAACTAAACTTCTTTTCTCTGTGTAAAAATAGTTGAATTCATCAACTGAGGTTTATCCACATTTATATATCTACTGGATTTAGACCAAATGTCCTTTGGTTAAATTATTGCCCATGATTCCGACTTTCATTGGAATAATGGATTATGTTATGATTTCTTATCTTTGCACATTCCAATTGTTTCATATTTTCACGTAAAGAAAAGACAATTGTTTATTTCAGGTGTCCGCTTCGTTCTGCAGCTCCAAGATGGGTGGGATCGTGATGTTCTATTCTTATCCTCCATATCAGTGGTGATGGAAACAGAAACAAAGTCCTCATAGGTTTAGTTTAGTTTACAATATAATACAATACAATACAATACAATACAATACAATTTATTTGTCATTTGGACCCCTTGAGGTCCAAACAAAATGACGTTTCTGCAGCCATACATTACAAAACGAAAGACCCGAGATACAACACAATTTACACAAACATCCATCACATCGCTGTAATGGAAGGCAAAAATACTTAGAGATACAGCGTGGAAACAGGCCAATCGGCGCCCGCGCCGGGTTCGCGCCAACCAGCAATCACCCGCACATTAACGCTATCCTACACACACTAGGCACAGTTTACAATTTTACCAAGTCAATTTTACTTCGGAGTCACGTGAGTGACTACGTGAAAGAAGCCCGCTACGACGCATGCGTGTCATATCGCATACACGCATTGAACGAGTCAGACATGGGAGAGGACGTCTCCCTAGAGGGAAATGCAAAGAAGCAGGTAAGAGACTGCAACATTTTTCCCACTTACCTTGCAGGTAGGAAAGGCAAGAAGCTGCGGGAGCTGGAGGGGAGGGAGCACGGAAGTTGGAGGGACATTGCAACTTCATGTTGAAGCTTGGTGTAATATATCTATGGACAGATATATCCTTAGTAGTTTTAAGGGATATCTGATAGAGTTTCTACACAAACAAAACCCTCCAGTACAACATAAACCGGACAGATATACATGCTGGTAATGGAATAAACCAAACCTGAACAACAGGATTTGTCTCAAACATCTTTATTAGAAATAAGAAAGATGGGGGTTGCCGTATTATTATGGATTATCAATACTTCACAATGTTGTGCAATATATTCATTTTAAAAATGGATACTTTTAGCAGTGCTAAAGACTTAGTTTTCAGCAGGCTACTGTATGGCAAGTATTAATCTTTAAGATCCTTGCTATTCAATATCCAAAAGGTGGAAACATTTTAAACCAGCGTTGGGACTGCTGCAACACCAAAATCATAGAGTAATGGTATAGTTGGATGATATCCTTATTGTGGGAATAACTTATGAATCGGCATGTTAGGCAGTGGTTGCCACTAAACAATTGTTTGAACAGCTGGGATTCATTGTCCATCCACTTGTCAAAATTGACACCATTAACACATTTTAATATGTTAATGACTTTACTAATATGGAAAGCCACAGAGTTCAATGGGCTCATAATTATAGAGGTCATTTATTTTGGCCAATGGAGCTAATGATAGAAGCTATAAAAGAACTACAATGTTGGGAACACAATGTTAAGTATTGCTCCAAACCCAATAGTTATTCACAACCCGTCTGTGCTATTACAAACAGATGCCAGTGCAATTGGTTACGGTACAACTGATACCATCTCGAGCTATGGGGGAGATGGAATATATAAGAAGCTAACCTACATAACACTAAGGGTTAGAAATGTTAAGTGCATTTCATGGGCTAAAATCTTATTGCTCAGGAATGAAACTGCAGCATGTTAGATGGTAGATAGATAATACCTCGGTGATGGCATATATAAGTCATATGGGTGCAAAGATATCAACATCTTGTGATGAATTGGCAAATTCAATTTGGCAATGGTGTGTCCAAAGGAATATTTGGTTATGGGCTACGTATCTACCAGGGATACTAATTCAATGGCAGACACCAGGTCACGAAAATTTATGGAAAGTACTGAATGGATGTTGGATAGAACGGTATTTGCTAAAATCAGTAAAGTATGTAAGGCCGGATATTAGAATTGCATCCAGGGTTAAATCACCAGTTACCGAGGTATGTATCATTGGTACCAGATCCTGAGGCAGAAGCTACAGATGCTGTTTCACTGCACTAGGGGGGGGGGGGGGGGGGGGGGGGGGGGGGGGGGGGGGGGGGGGGGGGGGGGGGGGGGGGGGATTGCATTTATGTATTTCCTCCTTTCTACTTTATCAATTGGGTACTAAGGGAAATTCAACAGGAATCGGCATCTGGGATGTCTTAGTACCTGATTGGCTTACCCAACTATGGTTTTCCGGGGTACAGGACATGGTGCTGGAACCATGTATAACTGTAAGACATAGTCCTAAGTGGCTGGTGCATCCAGTAACTGAGGATAGCTATCCATGTCATAGAAAATATTGATTTAGTAGGTTGTAGACTCTAAAACACCGCTACGGGACATGGGGCTATCAAAAAGAACTGTGGACATGATCACAGCAGCACAAAGAAGGTCTACACAAAAACAGTATTTAGGTCATATTAAAAATGGACTAATTACTGCCATAATAACCTTCTGGACCACAGAAATAAGGATGTTCCGGCGGTGCTAGAGTTTCTCACCAGCCTGCACTATGGAGGACTGAGTTACAGCACTGTGAATAGTGCCAGAAGTGCATTGTCAACTTATTGGTGGCAAGGAACAGTAAGACAGTCTGTGGGATCACATCCTCTGGTAGTTAAAATTTTAAGAGGCAATGTTAACACCAAGCCACCAAAAATAAGATACAACTATATCTGGGATGTAAGTGTGGTCTTGACCTTGCTGAGGAATTGGTCGCCGGCTACAGCATTAAATCTGGATAAACTAACTAGAAATGGTAGTGCTAGTCACAGCGCATAAGCTCCAGTTATTGCAAAAAGTAAGACTGGATGGCTTCACTATGGCGGCAGGAAGTTTGGGGTTTGTGATCCAGGACCGTATTATTAAACAAAATAGGCCAGGATCAGCGGGGCAGGTCATAGAATTGATGGCCTACCCGGAGGACAAACGCCTCTGTATAGTGAAGCACGTTTTGTTATACAGTGAAAGTACAAAGGCTATCAGAGGCAAGGAATTGGCGTTTAATCAGCTATAAGAAACTGTACCATAGAGTGTAACTCAGACCATTTCGCGGTGGCTGAAATATGGGTTAAGATAGGCGGGAGTGGACAATAACATATTTAATTATCACTCCACCAGTGCTGCAGCTACATCCGCAGCAAAACGCCTTGATGTATCCATGGACCATATCCTCAGGATTGCAGGATGGTTGTCGGAGAAAACGTTTCAGAAATGTTATAACAGACCAGTTAGCAGTATGGGAACGTTTTCGGGGAACATTTTAAGTTCTGTATGATAATTTATCCCTGAAGAATACAGGGTTATGATTTGAATTAATTCGATATTATTTATCATTTCCATTAAATAATTGGTATGAATGTTTTGAATATAATTAACAATTTCTCCCTAACTACCAAGGCAGTTGTGAAGCATGGACTCGTTTCCACAGCATGAGGTCACAGAGCTTTGAAATCTTTCACGTAGTCACTCACGTGACTCCGAAGTAAAATAGTAAGATTAAACGAGAACTTACCAGTTTGAAGTTTGATCTTTATTTTATGAGGAGGAACGTTGAGGGAATACGTGCCCTCCGCTCCCACCCTCGAATGGTCATATCTTAAACTGGTATCTCTTTAATAATCTTACTATTTTAGGTCATTATAGTGTATCTGTGACCTCACACCGCTGCTTTGAAGGATGACACGCATGCGTCGTAGCGGGCTTCTTTCACGTATTCCCTCAACGTTCCTCCTCATAAAATAAAGATCAAACTTCAAACTGGTAAGTTCTCGTTTAATCTTACTATTAACCTACAAACCTGTACGCCTTTGGAGTGTGGGAGGAAACCGGAGCACCCAGAGAAAACCTGCGCATGTCACGGGGAGAAGGTACAAACTCCATACAGACAGCACCCATGGTCAGGATCGAACACGGGTTTCTGGTGCTGTGAGGCAGCAACTCTACCGCTGCGCCACCGTGCCGACCAGGTCTCTAGGTCTCTAGAAAGTGTGAAACAACTTTACATTACATAACATGAGCAATATTTTGCACAATAGTCCCTATTGTATAAGCGTGGGTGGGAGTGGGGAGATGTGAAGTGTTGGCTAATTAGACTTTAGACTTTAAAGATACAGCGTGGATATAGACCCTTTGGCGCAGCGTCTCAGCGCCGACCAGCGATCACCCTGTACATTTGCATTATCCTCCATACTAGGAACAAGTTATAGAAGCTCTTTAACCTACAAACCTGTACGTCTTTGGATTGTGGTGGGAAACCGGGGCACCAGGAGAAAACCCACGCAGGTCACAGGGAGAAGGTACAAACTCCTTACCTAAGGGAGTAGGTAGCGCCTGAAAGGGCTGTCGGAGATCCCTAGACGGAGTCGAGGGAGGAGGTATCGGGACAGGTGTTGCATCTCCTGCGGTAGCAGGGGAAACTATAAATATATAGTCTGCCCATTATACCCTTGTTCACTGCATGTCCATTGTAAGCACTGTGGCGGCCTCATTGCTACTGAACAACTGTGACTGGCTGTGCTTGGTTGTAGCTCCCTGAATTAATAGAAACATTGTAACACTGAATATGATCGCAATGATTTCTTCAGTAAGTATTTGAAACATAGAAATATAGGTGCAGGAGTAGGCCATTCAGCCGCCTTGCAATATGATCATGCCTATTCCTGCTTTTTCCCTATATCCCTTGATTCAATTAGCCCTAAGAGCTCTATCTAACCCTCTCTTGAAAACATCCAGTGAATTGGCCTCCACTGCTTTCTGTGGCAGAGAATTCCACAGATTCAGAACTGGGCGAAAAAGTTTTTCTTCATCTCAGTCCGAGAAGGCATACCCCTTATTCTTACACTGCGATCGCTGGTTCTGGACTCCCCCCAACATGGGGAACATTATTCCTGCATCCAGCCTGTCCAATCCTTTAAGAATTTTATATGTTTCTATAAGATATCCTCTCATCCTTCTAAATTCCTGTGAACACAAGCCCAGTCGACCCATTCTTTCATCACATTCACATTCATTCACATCACCACATCAAAGCAAGTTTATTTCATACTGTTGTTTTGGGCATATGGAGCAGCTTTGGTTTCAGTATGATCCCCTGCGTTTCCAGTGTTGTGTGGCTTCAAGAATATTCCTTCAAGTGTTTATTTTATTATTATTATTATTGGCTGTTATCGCACGTTGCCGCGTTCTGTTTATAATTCTGCTCGATGTGGCTGAGTTTCATTCGCAAGACTGGCTATTCTGTCGCGGACCTAATATCCATATCAGCATTTTGCAGCACGCCGCAGAGGACAAAAATGACTAAAGGTTTGCTCTTGGGGCCAAACAGAAGATTTTGTAACTATATGAAGTGAGCCCAGCTATCAACAAAAACGTAGCATAACCCTTGAAGCTGTGAGGGATGATATTAAGAATAAGAAAATCTGTTTGAACCTGATAGCCTATTTATTTTCGGATGGAAGCTTTGTCCTCCAGTAACAAAATCAAACTGGATATTTAGTTGATGCCTTGTTAAATAACGTTTAAGAGATATATTCTCCAAGAACAAAGCTAATTGAAAAAGTCTCCGAAGATAAGTATGGTCATGGCAATTGGCTGCATTTAAAAAAAAAAAATTATTTAAAATCCAGAAAAAAAAATCAATTACAAAACACACCTGAATCTTATTTCCTCCACAGAAATCCAAATTACTCAGCAACTTATCACGCGCTTTCGCAGGCCTGGTATTAAAGAAAACAATCAGGTCTGCAGGATTAATCTCTGACAGCCTCCTTATCTTAGCCTCACACGTTTTGTTATTGTCTGACGAGCTCCTGCCTTTCACTGTCACATTGTACCATCCCTCACTGATTCCTTTCATTTTATCACCAGCAAACGGGCGAGAACCTTTCAGTTTATTAAAAAAAAACTTTTATTTGTGAAGAACAAAGAAGTAGGTGGGAGGTGGGTGGGGGAGGAAAAAGGCAAACAATGAGGTGACCCAATCTCCTTTCCACCAGGAGTCAGCCACCTGTTACTCGCTACTGCTATCAGACAGTGTTACTTGTGTCGCTGAGAATAGGATCCTGGCAGGGCACTCTTTTAAAAGGCAACCTGGCCGATATCAGCCTCCCCAGCCAGGTTGCCGTGCATTCTGATAACTTTAATAAAGCGCCCTTTCCACCTCCGGTGTAGATTAGCTGAAAGGCGGAGACAATGGAAGAAATCGGCACGGGTTCAGTCATGAACGATAACTTTGTCAAATGTCAGGATAAAGGCCGGGAAGGCCAGACTCGCTGCAGAATATTTAAAAAAAAATGTATTTTAGAAAGGATATCTGCCGAGGGACATTAGCGATGCCTTAGAATGAGGCGTTTTTTTGTGTTACCATGTCTATCTTGACCGATGACGGGATTGCCATTTTCATCAATTTTACAGGTGCCCGTGCAGGATGTGCAACTATATCAGGCACAGACGTAACTGATTAACAATAGCAAAATTACAATGGTATTTCAGTTGTGGTGTCTGTTTTGTCCGCCCCCCCCCCCCCCCCCCCCGAGGAAGAAAATACCAAGCGCATGCTCAGCAATTGCTTCGTTGAACACATCCGCTCGGTCTCGCCTAAACCTACCTGATCTCCCGGTTGCTAAACTCTTTAATTCCCCTTCCCGTTCCCACATTGACCTTTCTGTCCTGGGCCTCCTCAATTGTCAGAGTGAGGCCCAGCGCATATTGGAGGAACAGCACCTCATATTTCGCTTGAGTAGCTTGCACCCCAGCGGTATGAACATTGACCCCTCTAACTTCATGTAGCCCTTACTTTCCCTCTCTCTCCATCCCCTCCCCCTCCCCTTCCCAGTTCTCCCACCAGTCTTACTGTCTCCGACTACATTCTATCTCTGTCCCGCCCACTCCCCTGACATCAGTCTCGACCTGAAACATCGCCCATTTGTTCTCTCCAGAGATGCTGCCTGTCCCGCTGAGTTACTCCAGCATTTTGTGTCGCCCTTCGATTTAAACCAGCATCTGCAGTTCTTTCCTACACAAGAAAATACTTCCCACGTTCATCCGGTTAATATTAAATTAAGTTTGAAAAGTCGATGTGTTGGGCTACACAATGGAAAAGATGTATCCTTTTCCCCCTGGGTATTGCATGCTATCCTCTGCATTTATTGTAATGTTTTACTTTTAACCGATTGTTGAAAAGAAGCAGTAAGCCTAGGATCCACAAACCTGTATTCTTCGACGGGTCGCTGGTGGAGAGGGTCAAGAAGTTCAAGTTCCTGGACTTGTATGTCTCTCAAGATCTATAAGATCATAAAATCATAAGAGATAGTAGTAGTATTAGGGCCATTTGGCCCATCAAGTCTATTCCACCATTCAATCATGGCTGATCTATCTCTCCCTCCTAACCCCATTCTCCTGCCTTCTCCCCATAATCTCTGAAACCCGTATTAATCACAAATCAATCTATCTCAGCTGTAAAAATATTCACTGATGTGGCCTCCACAGCCTTCTGTGGCAAAGAATTCCACAGATTCACCACAGTCTGCCTAAAGAAATTTCTCCTCATTTCCTTCCTAAATGAGCGTCCTTTAATTCTGAGGCTGTGACCTCTAGTCCTAGACTCTCCCACTAGTGGAAACATCCTCATCCGCATCCACTCTTTCCAGGCCATTCACTATTCTGTACGTTTCAATGAGGTCCCCCCCCCCCTCATTCTTCTAAACTCCAGCGAGTACAGGCCCGGTGGCAAAATACGCTCATCATAGGTTAACCTACTCATTCCTGGGATCATATCCTGGACCCAGCACAGGGATGCAATCAGAAAGAAAGGCCACCAACATAGGGATTTCCCCCCAGGCTCTGAATGGAGTTCTTGCCCTCCATCCCTGCCACTGGCTTCATTGCTGCACCCAATCCCACATTTTACATCAACTCCTCTACTTCCTAAGAAGATTGTGGAGATTCAGTATGTTGATGACTACCCTCGTGAACCTCTCCAGGTGTAGGGCAGAGAGCACATTGAATTGGTGGAGGCAGGCTCTCTGGATGCTTTCAAGAGAGAGCTAGGGCTCTTAAAAATAGCGGAGTCAGGGGATATGGGGAGAAGGTAGGAACGGGGTACTGATTGGGGATGATCAGCCATTATCACATTGAATGACGGTGCTGGCTCGAAGGGCCAAATGGCCTACTCCTGCACCTATTGTCTATTGTCTATTGTCTAAATGGTTGCATCACGGCCTGCTTCAGCAACATAGAAACATAGAAAGTAGGCCATTCGGCCCTTTGAGCCAACACCGCCATTCAATATGGTCATTGCTGATCATCCAAAATCAGTACCCCGTTCCTGCTTTCTTCCCATATCCTTTGATTCCGTTACCCCTTAGACCTCTTGAAAATGTGTTTGGCTCGACCCAACGCTTTCATTTACGCAGCATAGTGAGACGATTACTAAAAAACTCAGCTGTAATCTAGCTATTCTTTACCGCCATATAAATTGTTTCACCTTTCAGATGAGAAAAATAATTGTCTCTCAACTACTACTACCAACACTGGATTATGCTGATATTGTCTATCAGAAAACATTTGATACACATCTTCAACCCCTTAATGTAGTTTATAATAGTCTTTGCAGATTTATTTTACGGTGTCCATATATAACTCACCACTGTTCTATGTACGAAACTCTAAACTGGTTATCCCCAATGCTTGAAGATGCTACCACTGGTTCCAGTTCATCTTTAAATGCTTCCATCTCAATTACCCTTCTTATTTAAAACAAGACCTATTACCATACACACCCTCATATTCACTAAGACATATTCAGCAACCCTTCTTTTTCATTCCAAGAACTAACAAAGAAATTGGGAGACGTGCATTTAAATTCAAAGCTCCTTCTGACTGGAACACTCTGCCTAGTACCATAAGAACTATTAGCTCATTTCGTCTATTTAAAAATACACTTTTACCCTTCCTTATAAAACCATGTGCCTGTTTCTAGTATTAGAGTCTTCGAGCTCCTTTATCTAGCTTGCTCTGTGTGTGATCATTTGGCATAACTATTGTATATGCATGGCCATTACACTTATGTATTATTGTATTGCATAGTGTAACAAGGTCTTATATTGTATTATGTCACAATATCATGAAATAATATATCATGTAATAATGTTGATAGTATGTATTAACGTACGATGTATGATAGGTGGTATATGGTATTATGCATTAACATTATGCTGTAACACATAACTATTGTTATTATTGGATATGTAAAGCCAATTAACAATTGTTATAAACTATAACAGGTGGGGATGGGAGGGGTTTTTGGATTGGTGTGTGGGTAGATGGGTCAATGAGAGCCTCTATGTATGTTATGTCTTGTGCTGTATGTTCTATGTTGGACCCCCTCGAAAACGAGATGACTGTCCATCTCAAGGGGTTGTCCATGAATAAACTTGTTTCAAAATATCCAGTGAATTGCCCTCTACTGCCTTCTGTGGCAGAGAATTCCACAGATTCACAACTCTCTGGATGAAAAAGATTTTCCTCATCTCAGTCCTAAATAGCCTACTCCTTATTCTTAAACTGTGACCCCCGGTTCTGGACTCCCCCAACATCGGGAACATTTTTCCTGCAGTACTTGGGTTTTGTGTAGGAAGGAATTGCAAATGCTGGTTTAAACCAAAGATAGACACAAAAAGCTGGAGTAACTCAACGGGTCAGACAGCATCTCTGGAGAAAAGGAATAGCTGACGTTTCGGGTCAAGACCCTTCACTCGACCCAAACATCACCTATTCCTTTTCTCCAGAGATGCCGTCTGATCCGCTGAGTTACCCCAGCTTTTTGAGTCTATGTGGAATTTATACATTGTAGGGATGGCTGCTTTAGACAATAGACAATAGACAATAGGTGCAGGAGTAGGCTATTTGGCCCTTCGAGCCAGCACCACCATTCAATGTGATCATGGCTGATCATCCCCAATCAGTACCCCATTCCTGCCTTCTCCCCATATCTCCTGACCCCGCTATCTTTAAGAGCCCTATCTAGCTCTCTCTTGACAGCATCTAGAGAACCGGCCTCCACCACCCTCTGAGGCAGAGAATTCCACACTCACAACTCTCTGTGAGAAAAACTGTTTCGTCGTCTCCGTTCTAAATGGCTTACTCCTTATTCTGCTTTATCGGGTAACTGTTGGCTCTTTGTTAGAGGGCAATACTTTGGTTTCTTGCCAGATATCATCGAGTCACTTGGTAGAGGCAGAACAGAGGTAGAGGTGCAACAGCACAATGTATACACTGGAGAATGAGCAAAGCGACAGTATATACACTCGCCACTTGCTACCAGGCAGGAGTGAATTGTCAACTCAAACCCAGTTGGCTCTATGTGATATTTGACAGAAACGCATCAAAGAACTGCACGAAATCAGATAGAAATTGATTGCAATGCGTGCTTTTACCCAGTGCGCTTTTGACAACACTTGACAGAGTCGTATGTGAGGCATCAACTTTGGGTGCGAGGGAATTGTCAGCATTGTGTCTAGGGCTTACTGTACAGGAATTGATAAAAGGTATACATGAGCCATAAACTATCAGACGCAAATGAAATGTCAGCTCTTGTCTAAAATACTCCACTGCCTCTCCAGCAGCTGCCAACCTGCTCTCAGTCAGCCAGCATCAACGCCATGTCGGGAGGAAGGGACAGGAGCCTGAAAACTGTAACATCCAGGTTCAGGAACAGCTTCTTCCCTGCAGCCATTTGGCTATTAAACACGACAACCTCAAATAAGCTCTGAACTACATAGACTATTATTGTTATTATTGCACAATTATTCTTTTTTTTGTGTGTATGTATGTGTACGTGTGTATACATCTATTTACATAGATACATACACACACACACACACATATAAATGATCTATATATGTGTGTATTTGTGAGTATGTGTATACACTGGAGAATGTGCTAAATTACAGTATATATACACAGACTTTTTTCCTCTCTCGTTTTTATAATTATTGTTTACAGTATACTATGTTTACATATTTTGTTGTGCTGTTGCAAGTAAGAATTTAATTGTTCTATCTGGGACACATGATGATAAAACACTCTAGACTCTTGTTTTTTAATCTGAAGCTTACTGACTTGGATTCCCTGAAATATCTGTTCTGTTCCATTCATGAGGTTCACAAGGTTAATTCCCGGCTTGCCGGGACTGCCGTATGTTGATAGAATGGAGCGGCTGGGCTTGTATACTCTGGAATACAAGATTATTAAGGGTTTGGATAGGCTAGAGGCAGAAAACATGTTCCCGATGTTGGGGGAGTCCAGAAACAGGGGCCACAGTTTTGAATAAGGGGTAAGCCATTTAGAACGGAGACAAGGAAAAACAGAGGGTTGTGAATCTGTGAAATTCTCTGCCCCAGAAAACAGTGGAGGCCAATTCTCTGGATGCTTTCAACAGAGAGTTAGATTGAACTCTTAAAGATAGCGGAGTCAGGGAAAATGGGGACAAGGCAGGAACAGGGTACTGATTGTGGATGATCAGCCATGATCACATTGAATGGCAGTGCTGGCTTAAAGGGCCAAATGGCCTACTCCTGCACCAATTGTCTATTGTCTCCCACTTCCCAGACCAGTGATTAGATTATCGCTTATATTTTTTGCCAAATTCTACAGCGGATAGCCAGCTTGAAATATTTATATGTCATGTAATTGCAAGGTGTCAGGGGTTATGAGAAGAAGGCATAGATCGGCCATGATTGAATGGCGTAATAGACTTGATGGGCTGAATGACCTTATTTTGCTCCAAAAACGTATGAACTTATGAATATCGTCTTACTAATGCCGAGAAAACCGAGGAAGAAAAAGATCTTGGAACAACCAGAATAATCTGTTGGTGATAGTTTGCAGATTGCAAGTAATTGGCCTTTGCCATAACTGCGGATAAGTAAAATAAATAAGGCAATAAATAAGCAGTTGTTCAAATATTGTAGATTTATGCAGTTAAATAACGCAGGTGCATAATGGGTGGTTAATTGTCGGGAGATTATTAAAGTCAAGTCAGCAATTTTAATCTTCTGCTATTAAAATTCTGCAAAATTTACTGTAAGGGAAACTTTTTTTGTTTATTTAACCCCAGTTTAGTTTCGAGTTCCATTGCAGAAATGGGCCCTATGGCCCACTGAGTCGGTGCTGACCAGCGATCATCATATACTTGCACTATCCAACACACACAAGGGCCAATTTACAATTTTACCAAAGCCAATTAACCAACAAAACTGTACGTATTTGGAGTGTGGGAGGAAACCGGAGCACCTGGAGAAAACGCACGTACGTTACAGGGAGAACGTACAAACTCCGTACAGACAGCACCCGTAGTCAGGTTCAAACGCAGCTCTCTGGCGCTGTAAGGCAGCAACTCTACCGCTGCACCATTATGCTGCCACTATTTATATGATTTTTGCTTATGCTTATTTTTAATTTTTTTAATTTAATATATTTAAAAAAATAATAATATATACAGTACAGTAAAAACAAAACAGAACCCACCATCATAATACATGACAAATGATAAACTAAAATACAACTATCTTACACTCCTTGTCGATGATGCATTCAACCCCCCGCGGTGCCCAGCGGTCCCGGAAATCCCCCAGGGCGCCCGTGGACATCGCATATTCCCTCTCTAACATCATCTGGGCACGGACGTAACCCTGGAAAAGTGGCAGGCAGCCGGCTCAGGCAAAGCCCTCTTCCCCCTGGCGCCGTGACTCGCGGATGGCCAGCTTGGTCAGGCCCTGCTTATGCTTATTGGCCATGTCGCTTGACCAGGCTAATGCTGATTTATTAAGTACCATGTCTGAAGTGTGATACCACTATGTATATTCTGTTGAGAGGAGAGAGTGATCTAAATTTAAGCTAAGCTGCTAGACACTATTCCTTTGGGTCTCACTGCCAGACTCCCTCTGGTAATTGGATCGAAACAGTACAATCAATAATGTCTAATACAATTTCACTCTACATAAGTCTTTCAACCCTTTACGATCAACTTCTCGATGGCAAAGTTGAGTTATTTGTTGGATTTTTTTGAGTGGATCAAATGCCAAATCGCATTAAAAGGGTCTCGACCGGAAACATCACCTAGTCTTGTTCCCCCGAGATTTGTAGGAAGGAACTGCAGACGCTGGTTTAAACCAAAGGTGGACACAAAAAGCTGGAGTAACTCAGCGGGTCAATGTCTCTGGAGAAAAGGATAATAGATGACAGGTCAAGGTTTCAAGGTTTCAAGGTCAGTTTATTGTCACATGTGCCAGTTAAGGTACAGTGAAATTTAAGTTAGCATTCAGCCATACTGGGTGAAACGCAACATGACACACATTCGGCCCATCAAGCCTATTCCACCATTCAAAGTCAACATAAACATCCACCGCAGTGGAATCCACATTCCACACTGTGATGGAAGGCAATAAAGTTCCCTTCTTCAGCCTGAGAGTCAGAGGAAAGGGAAACGAGAAATATAGACGGTACATAGAACAAATGAATGAAAGATGTTTAAAAAGCAATGACGATCAAGGAAAGATGGAGCCCACTATGGTCCATTGTTGGCTGTGGGGTAGGTGATAATGAGTTAAATAGACAGCTAACTGCAACAGCTAGAGATGCTGCCTGACCCGCTGAGTTAATCCAGCACTTTGTGTCGTATTGTGTGTTAACCAACATCTGCAGTTCTTTGTTCCTACATGAAATGACAATGTTTAAGACTACATATCTGACTGAAGTAGATTTCTGACTTTTAGCTCAATAGTTGGCAGCGTGGATGGAAGGGTGGCCATGTTGAGTCATAGATTCATATAGTGTGGAGACAGGTTCTCTGGCACAACTTGCCCACACCGCCCAACATGTCCCATCTACACCAGTCCCACCTGCCAGTGTTTGGCCCATATCCTGTCCTATCCAAGTACCCATCTAAATGTTTCTTAAACACTGCGATACTACCTGCCTCAACTACCTCCTCTGGCATCTTGTTCCACACACTCACCATCCTTTGTGTAAAAAAAAAAACATGCCTCTCAGATTCCTATTAAATTTTTCTCCTCTCACCCGTGTCCTCTGGTTCTCGATTCACAACCTCTGGGTAAATGACTCCACATGATCTATTCCTCTCATGATTTTGTACTCCTCCATAAAATCACCCCTCATCCTCCAGTGCTCCAAGGAGTAGAGTCCTAGCTTGCTGTCTCTATAGCTCAGACCCTCGAGTTCTGGTAAACATTCTCTGTACCCTTTCCAACTTGACAACATCTGTCCTGTAACATGGATTCCAGAACTGGATGCAATACTCTAAATGCAGCCTCACCAACATCTTATACAACAACAGCATGACCTCCCAGCTATTATACTCAAAGCTTTGACTGATGAAGGTCAATATGCCAAAATTATGTTCATGTACAATTGCGGTTTGATATTTTGCCTTAGAGAATCACCAGATTATTTTTAAATTGAGAGTGCAGATAAAATAGTTCAAAATAATTTTGGCTATTTCATAAGATCATAAATGATAGGAGTAGAATTAGGCTATTCGGCCCATTACGTCTACTCCACCATTCAATCACGGCTGATCTATCTCTCCCTCCTAACCCCATTCTCCTTCCTTCTCCCCATAACCTCTGACACCCGTACTAATCAAGAATATATCTATCTCTGCCTTAAATATATCCACTGATTTGGCTTCCACAGCCTTCTATAGACAATAGACAATAGACAATAGACAATAGACAATAGACAATGGGTGCAGGAGTAGGCTATTCGGCCCTTCGAGCCAGCACCGCCATTCAATGTGATCATGGCTGATCGTCCCCAATCAGTACCCCGTTCCTGCCTTCCCCCCATATCCCCTGACTCCGCTATTCTGTAGCAAAGAATTCCACAGGTTCACCACCCTCTGATTAAATAAATTCCTCCTCAGCTCCTAAAAGAATGTCAGTCCAAAAGAACTGAGGCTATGACCTCTAGTCCTGGATTCTCCCACTAGTGAAAACATCCTCTCCACATCCTTTCTATCCAAGCCTTTCACTATTCTGCACGATTCAATGAGGTCCCCCCTCATTCTTCTAAACTCCAGAGAGTGTAGGCCCAATGCCGAAAAACGCTTATTTGCATTTAAATGAACTCCCCGTGTTACAAAATGCATGCACAAACTGTTAGTGTGTGAAATATTTATGTCTGAATTCCCTGCTTATCCTCATTATCCCATTTCTATCCTCCAGCTTTTAAACACTTTATACATATTAACGATTTGCCTGACTCAACCTTAAGAACATTCCCTGTGAATGGTTCTCTGTGGTATAAGAAGAGCAAGGGCAGTTTTCTGTAACATATCTCCTGGGTCCTAATTTTTTTTTAAATATGGAAACAGAGAGACGAGAGCTTGTTTCAGTTAATGCAGAATAGTTACTGGAAGATATCATTGCGATCACATTCAGTTCCATTCCTTTCAGCAAAGTATGTAATCATTGTAGCGTTTCGTGCTTTTGATAAATTATCAATTGCCCTCTTAGCCTCAAATTCCTTTCAGGTTGTATCATGGTGAACATGATCCACACCACGCAGTTGAATCAATCACATATTTATGTTTAGCAGGGAAAATGTGATTAGTTATTAGCCTAATAGTGCATGGAATATTAAACCATGTCAAACGTGACTTAAAGGACCTCGATTTACAACTCTTGTCAAATGTACAATTAGCTATGTTCGTTTCTTTCACATTAAGTCTTCTTCTCAAAATTGATTTACTTTTCACTTTGGTTCCATGCACAACTATTTTTATTGTTGTTAATCTATAAAATATATAGATCATAGCATTTAGTGCACATTGCACCAAAAATGGAAAACACAGAAAACATAGAAAATAGGTGCAGGAGTAGGCCTTTCGGCCCTTCGAGCCAGCACCGCCATTCATATAACCATATAACCATACAACAATTACAGCACAGAAACAGGCCATCTCGCCCCTTCTAGTCCGTGCCGAACACTTACTCTCACCTAGTCCCATCTCCCTGCACTCAGACCATAACCCTCCATTCCTTTCCCGTCCATAAACCTATCCAATTTATTTTTAAATGATAAAATAGAACCTGTCTCCACGACTTCCACTGGAAGCTCATTCCACACAGCTACCACTCTCTGAGTAAAGAGGTTCCCCCTCATGTTACCCCTTAACTTTTGGCCCTTAATTCTCAAATCATGTCCTCGTGTTTGAATCTTCCCTCCTCTCAATTGAAAAAGCTTATCCACGTCAACTCTGTCTATCCCTCTCATAACTTTAAAGACCTCTATCAAGTCCCCCTTAACCTTCTGCGCTCAAAAGAATAAAGATCTATCTTGTTCAACCTTTCTCTGTAACTTAGGTGCTGAAACCCAGGCAACATTCTATTAAATCTCCTCTGTACTCTCTCTATTTTGTTGACATCTTTCCTATAATTTGGCGACCAAAATTGTCCACCATACTCCAGATTTGGCCTCACCAATGCCTTGTACAATTTTAACATTACATTCCAACTTCTATACTCAATGCTCTGATTTATAAAGGCTAGCATACCAAAAGCTTTCTTTACCACCCTATCTACATGAGATTCCACCTGCAGGGAACTATGCACAGTTATTCCTAGATCCCTCTGTTCAACTGCATTCCTCAATTTGCTACCATTCACCATGTACGTCCTATTTTGATTTGTCCTGCCAAGATGCAGCATCTCACACTTATCAGCATTAAACTCCATCTGCCATCTTTCAGCCCACTCTTCCAAATGGCCTAAATCTCTCTGTAGATTTTGAAAATCTACTTCATTATCCACAACACCACATATCTTAGTATCAACTGCATACTTACTAAAACAATTTACCACACCATCATCCAGATAATTGATGTATATGACAACCAACAGTGGACCCAACACAGATCCCTGAGGCACCCCACTAGTCACCGGCCTCCAACCTGACAAACAGTTATCCACCATTACTCTCTGGTATCTCCCATTCAGCCACTGTTGAATCCATCTTGCTACTCCACTATTAATACCCAACAATTGAACCTTCTTAACCAACCATTCATGTGGAACCTTGTCAAAGGCCTTACTGGTCCATATAGACAACATCCACCACTTTACCCTCATCAATTTCCCTAGTAACCTCTTCAAAAAATTCAAGATTAGTCAAACATGACCTTCCAGGCACAAATCCATGTTGACTGTTTCTAATCAGACTCTGTTTATCCAGATGATTATATATATTATCTCTAAGTATCCTTTCCATTAATTTGCCCACCACTGACGTCAAACTAACAGGTCTATAATTGCTAGGTTTACTCTTAGAACCCTTTTTAAACAATGGAACAACATGCGCAGTACGCCAATCCTCCGGCACTATTCCCATTTCTAATGACATTTGAAATATTTCTGTCATAGCCCCTGCTATTTCTACACTAACTTCCCTCAATGTCCTAGGGAATATCTTGTCAGGATCTGGAGACTTATCCACTTTTATATTTTTCAAAAGTGTCAGTACTTCCTCTTCTTTGATCCTCATAGTTTCCATAGCTACTCTACTTGTTTCCCTTACCTCACATAATTCAATATCCTTCTCCTTGATGAATACCGAAGAAATGAAATTGTTCAATATCTCCCCCATCTCTTTTGGCTCTGCAGATAGCTATCCACTCTGACTCTCTAATGGACCAATTTTATCCCTCGTTATCCTTTTGCTATTAACATAGCTGTAGAAACCCTTTGGATTTACTTTCACCTTACTTGCCAAAGCAACCTCATATCTTCTTTAAGCTTTTCTAATTTATTTCCTAAGATTCTTTTTACACTCTTTATACTCCTCATGCACCTCATTTACTCCATGCTGCCTATAATTATTGTAGATCTCTCTCTTTTTCCAAACCAAGTGTCCAATTTCCCTTGAAAACCAGGGCTCTATCCAATTATTACTCTTTCCTTTCAACCGAACAGGGACATAAAGATTCTGTACTATTAAAATGTCACCTTTAAATGTACTCCATTTCTCTACTGATTCCTTCCCATAAAACAAAATGTCCCAATTCACTCCTTTTAAATCCTTTCGCATCTCCTCAAAGTTAGCCTTTCTCCAATCAAAAATCTCAACCCTTGGTCCAGTTCTGACCTTCTCCATAATTATATATCCCTCCAAACCTGTCCTTAAATGTTTCCTAAATGTTGGGATATTCCCAGCCTCAACTACCTCCTCCGGCAGCTCGTTCCATACACCCACCACCCTTTGTGTGTAAACATTACCCCTTAGGTCCCTGTTAAATCTTTCCTCCTCATCACCTTAAACCTATGTCCTCTGGTTCTCGATTCCCCTGCTCGGGGCACGAGACACTGTGTGTCTACCCGATCTTGTTCCTCTCATGACTTTGCGCACAATATGTCAGAATTATCTTAGAAGGGGCAATCTCCAGCCAAATGTTTGTAGAATTTAACAGGACTGAAAACGGTAATAGATTCTGATGGTCTGTTCTTGATGCAGAATGCTGCTCCTCCCGCTGGCTGTTGGGCAGACAAAGGAAGACCTTGGGCTTGGTGGCAATGTGCTATCTAATGTTTAGAAGTCATTGGAATAGTGTCCTCGTCTCCTGTGTGTTTAAACTGGACTGTTGATCTACGACTAGAGTGCTCAAGGACAGGACCCCAGCCATGGAGCAGTGCCTAATGGAGTAGCTTTTCATCTCCTCCCCCCCCCCCCCCCCCCCCCCCCCCCCCCTCCTCCTCCTCTCCCATCCTACTTCAAATCAAAGGCACCATCTGGTGTGACAAGTGTTCACATTCACCTTTTCCCTCTTATCTGCACTGTGGCAGGGAAGTGCTCAGGAGGCTGTTTGAAGCTGACAGTCTAATCTAACTGCTGATACCACATTTCTCTATTCATTCTGCCCCTCAGGCTTCGGAGACTATTTTTATCAGGTGGGAAAAAAGGATAGACAAAAAAACAAAAAAAATCATGACAGATGATAAAAAGGTAAAGGCACCTTTTTCGTCGTGCCGAACAGCTGTCTACAATTTTATATATTCCACACAATCCTCTTAAAAACGTCCATTCGTTCTGCATTGTCCTTGAGGGCGCTTTGAACAATAAAATGACATTACATTCACCTATTTTTAATGTCAGTTTTTCCATTTAGATCCGGTTCACAGAATGTTATTTGAGGGAAAATTTCCTGGGAAGTTAGTTTGTCAAGATGGAATATTGATAGCAATTCCCAGTATTTTTAAAGTCTATTCTAAAAGTAAAAGTTTGTAGCTGTGTTTCTCAAATAGTAAAATGCACAGTGGCTTAGCGGTGGAGTTGCTATCTTACGGCGCCGGAGACCCGGGTTTGATCCTGACAATGGATGTGATGTCTGTACGTTCTCCCCGTGACCTGCGTGGGTATTCTCCGAGATTTTCAATTACCTCCCACACTCCAAAGACATACAGGTTTGTAGGCTAATTGGCTTGGTATAAAATGAAAAATTGTCCCTGGTGTGTGTAGGATAGTGTTAGTGCATGGGAATCGCTGGTCGGCACGGACTCAGTGGGCCGAGGGGCCTGTTTCCGCGCTGTATCTCTAAACTAAACTGTACTTTGATATACGTGACAATAAACTAAGATCAAACTCAAACTCAAAGATGATCCAAATTTTGAAGTCAGTCTAAACATGAATGAGACCTCCTGTGGAGGTCTTCCTGTGGTATAGCTGGCCTTTGTCTAGATTCAATGCCCTGGCTCAATACTGCTGACCCTTCTGTAAACTAAATGTCCTTTAATAGTTTTAAAAGTCAAGGCAAAGTTTCAAAGGGGGACTGAAAAGCTAATTTGTTATAGTTTAGTTTAGTCTAATTTAGTTTAGCTTAGAGATACTGCGGAAACAGGCCCTTTGGCCCACTGAATCCGCACTGTCCAGTAATCCCCGCACACTAAAGTTCTGTTCCACTTGGGCATTATTTGCGCGTCATGTTTTGTACATCCCAAAAATCTGGGGCGCCGCACGCAACCGCGTGTCACTGCCAACGTCACCACCCACCATCCGCGCGTAATGCGCACCATCCAAATGGTTCCATGAGCGGAGTATCTAGGACCAGAGGTCATAGCCTCAGAATAAAAGAATGAACCTTTAGAAAGGAGATGAGGAGGAATTTCTTTAGTCAGAGCTTGGTGAATCTGTGGAATTCATTGCCACGGACGGCTGTGGAGACCATTCAATAGATGTTTTATGGCGGAGATTGACAGGTTCTTGGTTAGTACGGGTGTCAGGGGTTATGGGGAGAAGGCAGGAGAATGGGGAAGATAGATCAGCCATGATTGAATGGCGGAGAAGACCTAATGGGCCGAATTCTACTTTGATAACATGAATTTATATGCTGATGAACTTATGACTCGGTGGGCCGAAGGGCATATTTCCACGTTGTATCTCTAAACTAAACTAAACTAAACTAAAAGTTAAAATGTTTAAGAAAGAACTGCACCCGCTGAGTTTCTCCAGCATTTTTGTCTAACTTAAACTAAAAGCTATATTTGGTAAACGCAAAAAAGACCTGCTGTACAATGATCAAATCTTGACAAAAGAACAGAAGGCAGTGGAGGCCAACCCACTGGATGCTTTCAAGAGAGAGAGAGATTTACAATTTTAATTGGGCTGTTAATGTTTTCAGTGAAAATTTATTTTTTTGTTGTTACTACTTCCTTGGGTCATGCAACATTACCTAGCTGGAGGACTAGGCAGATGAGTCTCTTACCAGGAGCCACACAGCTGGTGTGCCATCTGATCTTCCTTCCTTCTCAATGGGAGAGCATCTGGCCTCATTTACGTCCATCCCTCGATGATATAATTGAGAATAGGAACCAGCAATGAGAGCAAGTTGAAATTGCAAACTACATTCTAATCATGGTTAGCATCCCAAACTGCATGCATTATGTACAGTTTTGGTCTCCAAATTTGAGGAAGGACATTCTTGCTATTGAGGGAGTGCAGCGTAGGTTCACAAGGTTAATTCCTGGGATGGCCGGACTGTCATATGCTGAGAGAATGGAGCGACTGGGCTTGTGTACTCTGGAATTTAGAAGGATGAGAGGATATCTTATTGAAACATATAAGATGTTTCTGATGTTGGGGGAGTCCAGAACCAGGGGCCACAGTTTAAGAATAAGGGGTAGGCCATAGAGAATGGAGATGTTTTTCACACAGAGAGTTTTGAGTCGGTGGAATTCTCTGCCTCAGAGGGCGGGTGGAGGCCGGTTCTCTGGATACTTTCAATATACCGCTCTTAAAGATAGTGGAGTCAGGGGATATAGGGAGAAGGCAGGAACGGGGGTACTGATTGTGGATGATCAGCCATGATCACATTGAATGGCGGTGCTGGATCGAAGGGCCGAATGGCCCACTCCTGCACCTATTGTCTATTGTCTATTGTCTATTGTTTGGTCGACCTGGCTCAGGAGACCGGTGTACCCTTTCACTGCCACTGGGCACCACGGGAGGTTGAATGCATCCTTGACAAGGATTATAACAGAGGTGTATAATAGTTTATTTAGTATATTTGTTTGTCTGTATTATGGTGGTGGGTTCTGTTTTGGTTTTATTGTATTGTATATAATGTTTCAATGATTGAATAATTATTTTTGATTGAAAAACAAAAATAAACAACAACAAAAAAAAATGGTTACCAAGCTCATGGAACTTGGTCTCTGCTCATCTCTCTGCCACTGGATCAATAGACAATAGGTACAGGAGCAGGCCATTTGGCCCATCGAGCCAGCACCGCCATTCAATGTGATCATGGCTGATCATCCACAATCAGTATCCCATTCCTGCCTTCTCCCCATATCCCCTGACTCCGCTATCTTTAAGAGCCCTATCAAGCTCTCTCTTGAAAGTATCCAGAGAACCAGCCTCCACTGCACTCTGAGGCAGAGAATTCCACAGACTCACAACTCTCTGTGAGAAAAAGTGTTTCCTCGCCTCCGTTCTAAATGGCTTACCCCTTATTCTTAAATTGTGGCCCCTGGTTCTGGACTCCCCCAACATCGGGAATATGTTTCTTGCCTCTAGCGTGTTCAAACCCTTAATAATCTTACATGTTTCAATAAGATTCCTCTCATCCTTCTAAACTCCAGAGTATACAAGCCTAGCTGATCCATTCTCTCAGCATATGACAGTCCCGCCATCCCCGGAACTAACCTTGTAAACCTACGCTGCACTTCCTCTATAGCAAGAATGTCCTTCCTCAAATTAGGGGACCAAAGCTGCACATAATACTCCAGGTGTGGTCTCACTAGGACCACAACATCGGAGGCTTGGATTGCCTCAGCGCAGAGGGAGAGCAAGGAGGGAAGAGACAATGACTTTGGGGCTTTAAACTGTGTTGAGTGTTTGTTATTTATTCTATGTTATGACTGCAGGCTAAACCATTTTGTTGCACTGAAAAGTGCAATGACAATAAATTGAATCAAATCAAATCAAAAAAAATATATACAACTGCAAAAGGACCTCTTTGCTCCTATACTCAACTCCTCGGTATAAAGGCCAACATGTCATTCGCTTTCATCACTGCCTGCTGTACCTGCATGCTTACATTAATTGACTGATGAACAAGGACCCCCAGATCCCGTTGTACTTCCCCTTTTCCCAACGTGACACTATTTAGATAGTAATCTGCCTTCCTGTTTTTGCTACCAAAGTGGATAACCACACATTAACCACATTAAACTGCATCTGCCATGTATCTGCCCACTCACCCAACCTGTCCAAGTCACCCTGCATTCTCATAGCGTCCTCCTCACAGTTCACACTGCCACCCAGCTTTGTGCCATCTGCAAATTTGCTAATGTTACTTTGAATCCCTTCATCCAAATCATTGATGTATATTGTAAATAGCTGTGGTCCCGGCACCGAGCCTTGCGGCACCCCACTAGTCAATGCGTGCCATTCTAAAAGGGACCCGTTAATCCCTACTCTTTCCTGTCTGCCAATCAATTTTTTATCCATGTCAGCACTCTACCCCCAATACCATGTGCCCTAATTTTGCCCACTAATCTCCTATGTCCTCGACTTCCTCATCAACAAACCATAATCAGTACGAATTGGCAGCAACACTGCCAATCTTAGAGAAACAGATCAAATTCTTAAGCGATTGGACCGGCTAGATGCAGGAAAAATAGCCCCCATGTTGGGGGCGTCCTGAACCAGGTGTTCACAGTTTAAGGATAAGGGGTAGGCCATTTATGACTGAGAGTGAGGAAAAACGTTTTCACCCAGAGAGTTGTGAATCAGTGGAATTCTCTGCCACAGAAGGCAGTGGAAGCCAATTCACTGGATGTTTTCAAGAGACAGTTAGATATACAGTGGCTTGCAAAAGTTTTCATACCCCTTAAACTTTTCCACATTTTGTCACGTTACAACCACAAACGTAAATGTATTTTATTGGGTTTTTATGTGATAGACCAACACAAAGTGGTGCATAATTGTGAAGTGGAAGGAAAATGATACATGGTTTTCAAATTTTTTTACAAATAAAAAACTGAAAAGTGTGGCGTGCAAAAGTATTCAGCTCCTGAGTCAACATACCCCAGAGTCAATACTTTGTAGAACAACCTTTTGCTGCAATTACAGCTGCAAGTCTTTTGGGGTATGTCTCTACTAGCTTTGCACATCTAGAGACTGAAATTTTTGCCCATTCTTCTTTGCAAAATAGCTCAAGCTCAGTCAGATTGGATGGAGAGCGTCTGTGAACAGCAATTTTCAAGTCTTGTCAGAGATTCTCAATTGGATTTAGGTCTGGACTTTGACTGGGCCATTCTAACACATGAATATGCTTTGATCTAAACCATTCCATTGTAGCTCTGGCTGTATGTTTAGGGTCGTTGTCCTGCTGGAAGGTGAACCTCCGCCCCAGTCTCAAGTCTTTTGCAGACTCTTAACAGGTTTTCTTCCAAGATTGCCCTGTATTTGGCTCCATCCATCTTCCCATCAACTGCAACCAGCTTCCCTGTCCCTGCTGAAGAAAAGCATCCCCACAGCATGATGCTGCCACCACCATGTTTCACAGTGGGGATGGTGTGTTCAGGGTGATGTGCAGTGTTAGTTTCCCGCCACACATAGCGTTTTGCATTTAGGCCAAAAACTTCAATTTTGGTCTCATCTGACCAGAGCACCTTCCCCCACATGTTTGCTGTGTCCCTCACATGGCTTGTGGGAAACTGCTTTTTTCAACAATGGCTTTCTTCTTGCCACTCTTCCATAAAGGCCCGATTTGTGCACGACTAATAGTTGTCCTGTAATGTAGAATAGATCATTGTGGAACTGCAGATGCTGGTTTAAACTGAATATAGACACAAAACTCAGCGGGCCAGGCAGGACGTTTCGGGTCGAGACCCTTGAATCTGAAGAACGGTCTCGACCCGCATTTTTTATATTTGCAGCTTCTAATGTTAAGATTGGTGAGACCACACCAGGAGTATTGTGTACAGTTTTGGTCTCCAAATCTGAGGAAAGACATTCTTGCCTTAGAGGGAGTACAGAGAAGGTTCACCAGACTGATTCCTGGGATGTCAGGACTTTCATATGAAAAAAGACTGGATAGACTCGGCTTGTACTCGCTAGAATTTAGAAGATTGAGGGGGGATCTTATAGAAACGTACAAAATTCTTAGGGGATTGGGCAGGCTAGATGCAGGAAGATTGTTCCCGATGTTGGGGAAGTCCAGGACAAGGGGTCACAGTTTAAGGATAAAAGGGAAATCCTTTAGGACCGAGATGAGAAAAACATTTTTCAAACAGAGAGTGGTGAGTCCCTGGAACTCTCTGCCATAGAAGGTAGTTGAGGCCAGTTCATTGGCTATATTTAAGAGGGAGTTAGATGTGACCCTTGTGGCTAAATGGGTCAGGGGGTATGGAGAGAAGGCAGATACAGGATACTAAGTTGGATGATCAGCCATGATCATATTCAATGGCGGTGCAGGCTCGAAGGGCCGAATGGCCTACTCCTGCACCTATTTTCTATGTTTCTAGGTTTCTATGATCACAGTGAACTCATAAAACTCCAGGGCAAAGCCTGGCAAGTGATAGGTGGAAGATAGACACAGAATGCTGGAGTAACTCAGCGGGTGAGGCAGCATCCCTGGAGAGAAGCAATGGGTGACGTTTCGGGTCGAGACCCTTCATCAGTCTGAAGAAGGGTCCTGACCCGAAACTTCACCCATTCCTGCTCTCCAGAGATGCTGCCTGTCCCGCTGAGTTACTCCAGCATTTTGTGTCTATCTTCGATTTTATCAACATCTGCAGTTCTTTCTTACACAAGTGATAGGTGGATACAGGGGAGGTGGTTGGATTGGCACATTGTTGGAGATTAGTGACAAAGGAGACTAAAGGGACTTGGGTAAGGAGAAAGGCCAGAGGGAGGGATATGGGTGGAAGGGGACCGTGGGGAGGGGAGAGTGGGAGGATAAAAGGGAAACTATGGACTTGGGAATGGGAGATGACTATGTGAAGAAGGGGAAGGGAGCAGGATGTTCACAGTAGGCTGTGGAGGCCAAGTCAATGGATACAGAATAGTGAAAGGCCTGGATAGAGTGGATGTGGAGAGGATGTTTCCGCTCGTGGGAGAGTCCAGGAGCAGAGGTCATAGCCTCAGTATTAAAGGACATTCCTTTAGGAAGATGAGGAGAAATTTCTTTAGTCAGAGTGTGGTGAATCTGTGGAATTCTTTGCCACAGGAGGCTGTGGAGGCAATGGATATTTTTATGGCAGAGAAGGTTAGATTCTCAATTGGTACGGGCGTCAAGGGTTATGGGGAGAAGGCGGGAGAATGGGGTTAGGAGGGAGAGATAGATCAGCCATGATTGAATGACAGAGTAGACTTGATGGGCTGAATGGCCTATCACTTATGCGCATATGAACTTGTGATGACTGGAGGTCTGGGATTTATTGGAGAGATTGGTGCGACTGACTCACGGCAAGAGGGGTCTCAGGAAAGCGAGAGGGGGAGGAGGAGGGTATTAATTTAAATTAGAGGAGTCAACGTTGTAAGTTGCCCAAGTGGATATATGAAACGCTGTTCCTATAAGTAACCTGTTATTTCACTCTAGCCATGGAGGAGGCCAAGGACAAAAATGTTGGCATGGGACTGGGAATAGTAGTTTCATTCAGTTTAATTTATTGTCATGTGTATCGAGGTACAGTGAAAAGCTTTTTGTTGAGTGCTAACCAGTCAGCGGGAAGACCGTACATGCTTACAAATCGAGCCGTCCACAGCGTACAGATACATGATAAAGGCAATCACGTTTAGTGCAAGCTAAAATACAATAAAGTCTGGTTTAAAGATCGACAGAGGGTCTTCAATGAGGTAAATAGTAGCCCAGGACCAATCTCGAGGTATTGGGAGGATGGTTCAGTTGCCTGATAACAGCTGGGAAGAAACTCCCTGAATCTGGAGGTGCGCATTTCTGCACCTTCTGCACCTCTTGCCTGATGGGAGAGGGGTGAAGAGGGAGTGGCTGGGGTGAGATGGGTCCTTGATTATGCTGCTGGCTTTGCCGAGGCAACGTGAGGTGTAAATGGAGTCAATAGCTCACCTCAACCTGGTTTTACAGCAGTATGCTGCACATATCCAGACCCATCTTAGTCTCAACGTCGCTGATGCAGTGAATACAGTCATATTAATTGAATACGGTAGCACACACTTTATTTTCCAGAAGGTTTGAATGTAACTAATTTCATGGGTGAAATCCCCTGATGAATTAAAAGCACCATCACTAATTTTTTTTCTCTCCCCGTGTCATTTAATTCTATTTAAGGGCAGGACAAAGAAATGAATTGCGAGCCGAAAACGGTACTGGAATGTAAAATAAGATAATCCAGACAAAGGAAAAATACGTTCATGATCAGAAAATGTGAGTTGTGGTATCGGTGGAAGTCAGACTTTTGTGCTGTGCCTGCTCTGGGTTGCTGATGTATGCCAATGTTCCGAGAGCCACATGGATAGGACGGGCTTGGAGGGATATGGACCAAATGCGGGCAGGTGGGACCAGGTGCATCAAGAGCCAGAAGGCGTAGGTTGAAGGTGAAGGGGGAAAGGTTTAATAGGAACCTGAGTGGTAACTTTTTCACACAGGGGGCGGTGGGTGTATGGAACCAGCTGCTGGAGGAGGTAGTTGAGGCAGGGACTATTGTAATATTTAAGAAACATTTGGACAGGTTTGGAGGGATAGGGCCCAAATGCAGGCTGGTGGGACGTGTAGCTGGGACATGTTGGGCAAGACAGGCCGAAGGGCCTGTTTCCACATTGTATCACTCTATGACCCTATGACACTCCAGCCGCTGAGACACGAGGTTTGAGCACATAATCCAAGTTAACCCTTCAAGTGCATTACTGTTGGAAGACTTTCTCACATGGTCAATCTTGATGTCAACGTCACTAAAGAATGATTTCTTCTGAAGATAGACATCAAAAGCTGGAGTAGCTCAGCGGGTCAGGCAGCATCTCTGGATACAAGGAATAGGTGGCTGTTCGGGTCAAGACCATAAACAACTTTTACCGAAGCCAATTAACCTACAAATCTGTACGTCTTTGGAGTGCGGAGGAAACCTGAGCAACAGGAGAAAACCCACGTGGTCAGGGGGGAACGTACAAACTCCGTGCAGGCAAAGCATCCGTAGTCAGGATCAAACGCGGGTCTCTGGCGCTGTAAGGCAGCAACTCTACTGCTGCACCACCATGCAGCCCCAATGTTCTATAGATTCAGGATCAGTTCCTGTGGATTGGAAGGTAGCTAATGTGATCCCACTTTTAAGAAAGGCGGGAGAGAGAAAACAGGGAATTATAGACCAGTTAGAGTGACATCAGTGGTGGGGAAGATGCTGGAGTCGATTATAAAAGATGAAATAGCACCACATTTGGATAGCAGTGACAGGATTGGTCCGAGTCAGCATGGATTTACGTAGGGGAAATCATGCTTGACTAATCTGGAATTTTTTGAGGATGTAACTAGGAAAATGGACAAGGGAGAGCCAGTGGATGTAGTGTACCTGGACTTTCAGAAAGCATTTGATAAGGTCCCACATAGGAGATTAGTGGGTCAAATTAGAGCACATGGTATTGGGGGTAGGGCACTGACATGGATAGAAAATTGGTTGGTAGACAGGAAACAAAGAGTAGGGATTAACGGGTCCCTTTCTGAATGGCAGGCAGTGACTAGTGGGGTACCGCAAGGCTCGGTGCTGAGACCGCAGCTCTTTACAATATATATTAACGAATAGCAAACGACCTGGATGGAGTGAATCTGGAGAAGTTGTTTTGACTCATGGGAGAGTCCAGGACCCGAGCCTCAGATTAAAAGGACGTACCTCTAGAAAGGAGATGAGGAGGAATTTATTTCATCAGAGGGTGGTGAATCTGTGGAATTCATTACCACGGACAGCTGTGGAGGCCACATCACTGGGTAATTTTAAGGAGCAGATTGACAGAATCTTGATTAGTAAAGGTGCCAAGGGCAATGGGGTGAATGCAGGAGAATGGGGTTAAGAGGGAAAGATAGAGCAGCCACGATGGAATGATGGAGTTGGAGTATTTTGCTCCTGTGACATGCATTTGGGTCACATTCTATGGTGCACATCAGCCGTGGATCACTGACAGCATTTCTTCTCTCATGTACATGCAGACAGGTCACCATTTCAAAGACATGTTTAAAATCATGAGAAGAATAGATAGGGTAGACGCACAGTGTCTCTTGCCCAGAGTAGGTGAATCGAGGACCAGAGGGCATAGGTTTAAAGTGAAGGGGAAAAGACTTAACAGGAATCTGAGAGGGTAACTTTTCCACACAAAGGTTGGTGACTGTATGGAACAAGCTGCCAGAGGAGGTAGTTGAGGCTGGGACTATCCCAACGTTCAAGAAACAGACAGACAGGTACATGGATAGGACAGGTTTGGAGGGATATGAACCAAACGTGGGCAGATGGGACTAGTGTAGCTGGGACATGTTGGCCCGTGTAGGCAAGTTGGGCCGAAAGGCCTGTTTCTAAGTTAAACTAAACTAAATGGTTTTGAAAATAAGTCACTTTTTGAAAAATGCTGGAAGAAGGTTTCCGACCCATAACGTCACCTATTCATGTCCTCTGGAGATGCTGCCTGAACCGTTGAGTTACTCCAGCATTTGTGCCCCCCTGCCAGAAGGTACGGATGTTTGAAAGCATGAACCTCCAGCCTTGGGAGCAGCTTAGAGTCGCAGAGAGAGAGAGTCACGGAGTCATACAGTGTGGAAACAGGCCCTTCGGCCCAACTTTCCCACGCCAACCACGTGACTAGTGGGGTACCGTAAGGCTCAGTGCTGGGACTGCAGCTATTTACAATATACATCAATGATTTGGATCAAGGGATTCAAAGTAACATTAGCAAATTTGCAGATGACACAAAGCTGGGTGACAGTGTGAACTGTGAGGAGGTCCACGATGTCCCATCTACACTAATCCCACCTGCCTGCTTTAGGCCCAATCCCTCTAAACCTATCCTATCCACATACCTGCCCAAATTTTTCTTAAACATTGTGATCGGCCCTCCGGCACTGAGATCGTCCCTGCACTACCTCCTCTAGCAGCTTCTTGCCCTCGGTTATTAGGCTTCTGAAGTGTCTTTCCATAAGCTAGGGCACTGTCCAATTCACCTTTACCACATTATGGACATTAGACTTTCTCTAGGGAACTGATATACAACAATCTTAAGAATTATCCTCTGCACGCGACATCTTTCCCTTTGCTCTACCTTTGGACTTGAGATGACTTGATTGTATTGGAGTCGAGGAACTGTTGCCACTAATCTTTCCACCACTACGCACAAGAAGCACAAGAAGCGCAAGACAGACACCATTGTACGCAGATGCCGAGAAGTGTGTTCAGTTCTGGCTGAACAATTTCTAATCTTGTATGTTGACTCGATAAGAAGAAGACTTCTATATATGACAGATCGGGTCTATGACAGATAGAAACATTGAAAATAGGTGCAGGAGTAGGCCATTCGGCCCTTCGAGCCTGCACCGCCATTCAATATGATCATGGCTGATCATCCAACTCAGTATCCTGTACCTGCCTTCTCTCCATACCCCCTGATCCCTTTAGCCACAAGGGCCACATCTAACTCCCTTAAATATAGCCAATGAACTGGCCTCATCTACCGTCTGTGGCAGAGAGTTCCAGAGATTCACCAATCTGTGTGAAAAAATTTTTTCTCATCACAGTCCTAAAAGATTTCCCCTTTATCCTTAAAGTGTGACCCCTTGTCCTGGACTTCCCCAACATCGGGAACAATCTTCCTGCATCTAATGATATGATAGACCTGATCTGTCTCGATACCATGCAAATAAACCGTTGAGTATAGGAGCAAAGAGTTCCTTCTGCAGTTGTACTGGGCCCTAGTGAGACCACACCTGGAGTATTGTGTGCAGTTTTGATCTCCAAATTTGAGGAAGGCCATTCTTGCTATTGAGGGAGTGCAGCGCAGGTTCACGAGGTTGATTCCTGGGATGGCGGGACTGTCATATGTTGATAGAATGGAGCGACTGGGCATGTATACTCTGGAATTTAGGATGAAACATATAATTGTATAAACATATAATTATCTCATTGAAACATAAGATTGTGAAGGGTTTGGACATGCTAGAGGCAGAAAACATGTTCCCGATGTTGGAGGAGTCCAGAACCAGGGGTCACAGTTTAAGAATAAGGGGTAGGCCATTTAGAATGGAGATGAGGAAACACTTTTTCACACAGAGAGTTGTGAGTCTGTGGAATTCTCTGCCTCAGAGGGCGGTGGAGGCAGATTCTCTGGATGCTTTCAAGAGAGAGCTAGATAGGGCTCTTAAAAATAGCGGAGTCAGGGGATATGGGGCGAAGGCAGGAACGGGGTACTGATTGTGGATGATCAGCCATGAACACATTGAATGGCGGTGCTGGCTTGAAGGGCCAAATGGCCTACTCTTGCGCCTATTGTCTATTGTCTATTTTCTAAACAAAAAGATAATTTGATCGTTGCATGTAGTGTAAACATTCATAGAGTCATACAGTGTGGAAACAAACCCAGCAGCCCAACTTGCCCACACCAACCAACATGTTCCATCTACACTAGCTCCACTTGCCTGCGTTTTGCCCATATTCCTCTAACCCGATCATGTCCATGTACCTGTAAAAATGTTTCTTAAACGTTGTGCTAGTATCTGCCTCAACTACCTACTCCAGCAGCTCATTCCATACACCTTCACCCTTAAAAAAATTACCCCTCAGGTACCTAGTAAATCTTTTCCCCACTCATCTTAAACCTGTGCCCTCTGGTTCATGATTCCCCTACTCTGGAAAAGAGACTCCGTGCATTTACCCAATCACTTCCTCTCAAGATTCGGTACACTTCTGTAAGATCACCACTCATATTCCTGCGTTCCAAGCAATAGTATCCCAGCTTGCTCAACCTCCCCCTATAGCTCAGGCCCTCGAGTCCTGGCAACATCCTTGGAAATCTGCTCTGCACCCCAACCAGATTGACAACATCCTTCCTATAATACGGTGCCCAAAATTTAACACAAAACTCTAAATGTGGCTTCACCTGTGACATGACTTCCCAACTTCTATACTCAATACTCTGACTGATGAAGGCCAATGTGCAGAAAACATTTTTGACCACTCTATCTACCTGTGACTCCACTTTCAAGGACCCATGCACTTGCCCTCCTAGATCCCTCTGCTCTACGATCCTCGGTTCTACAACACTCACGTCCTCCTGTAACTTGGTGCCTTTTTCCTTTGAGGCAGCAGTGCCGACTGAGCAATAGGACAGGTTCCAACAAGAGAAATAAGCTGGATGGTGGGCATTCTTGGAGTGGATTCTTCTTCTTTATACAGCTGCAACATTTTCCATTGTGGAGAATGTTTAGTTTAGTTTAGTTTCGTTTAGAGATACAGTGTAGAAACAGACCCTTCAGCCCACCGAGTCCACGCCAACCAGCGATCGACGCACACCAGCACTCCTACACATACTAGGGACAATTTACAATTTTACCAAAGCCAATAAACCAACAAACTTGTCCTTGCTTTCTCCCTCCTTCCCCTCCCCTTCCCAGCTCTCCCATACCCTACTATCTCCGCCTCTTACCGCCATCAGTCTGAAGAAGGATTGTGACCCGAAATGTCGCCTATTCCTTCGCTCCGTAGATGCTGCCTCACCCGCCGAGTTTCACCAGCTTTTTTTTTATCTACCTTCAATTTTTCCAGCACCTGCAGTTCTTTCTTAAACAAACCTGTAGGTCTTTCGAGTGTGGGAGGGAACCGGAGCACCTGGAGAAAACCCACACAGATCACAGGGAGAAGGTACAAACTCCGTTCACACAGCACCCGTAGTGAGGATTGAACCGGGGTCTCTGGCGCTGCAAGGCTGCAACTCTGCCACTGCGCCACCGTGTCACCCTACTGTGTGCAGTAGAAGGTGGAGCTACATATAGCCCAGAAAGGAATAGGATCCCTGAAAGACAATGAATCAATTAGGTGTTTACCAACTGAATCGTAATTTTTATTTTTGAAGTACAGTCACATCATATTTATTAAATGAAATTCCCTTTAATCCAGCTACTCCATGCGCACACATTTATTATTGTAACAGCAGCGACCTAAGCAAAGCAGATTGTACATAAATGAATGGAAGGAATGATCTGAATAGACATTGTAGTATTCAGAAACATGTCTCTGCAATATTCGTAAAAAATATTATTTTTCATTCAATTCCTAAGTGGGAGCGACTACCGCACCAAGTATTTTTTTTAAATGGAGTCACAGAGTAATTAGGTACGGTAACAGGCCTTTCAGCCCAACTCTTCCATGCAGACTACCATGTCCCCACTGAGCGATGTCCCCCATGTTAGGGGAGTCCAGAACCAGGGGTCACACAGTTTAAGAATAAGGGGTTGGCCATTTAGGACTGAGATGAGGAAAACACTTTTCACCCAGAGAGTTGTGAATCTGTGGAATTCTCTGCCACAGAAGACAGTGGAGGCCAATTCACTGCATATTTAAATGAAGAGAGAGTTAGATTTAGCTCTTGGGGCTAAAGGAATCAAGGAATATGGGGAAAAAGCAGGAAAGGGTACTGATTTTGGATGATCAGTAATGGTCATATTGAATGGCGGTGCTGGCTCGAAGGGCCGAATGGCCCACTCCTACACATATTTTCTATGTTTCTATTCTGCTTTTTGCCCCCTAATCCCTGTTCAGTTCAGTCCAGTTCAGTTGCAGTTCAGTTTAGTTTATAGTCACGTGTACCGAGTTTTAGTGAAAAGCTTTTTTGTTGCGTGCTAACCAGTCAGCAGAAAGACAACAGAATGATTACAATCGATCTATTTACAGTGTATAGATACATGATAACGGAATAACATTTAGTACAAGGTAAAGCCAGCAAAGTCCGGTCAAGGATAGTCAAAGAGGTCGATAGTAGTTCAGCAAAGTCAAAGTCAAAGTTAAATTTAAATTAAAGCTAAATGAATTTGCCAGCAGCGATACACTTAAAAAGAACACACAATATACAATAAAATTTTGAATTTAACAGCATTCTTCACTGTGGTGGAAGGCAACAAAGCTTAGTCAGTCCTCCTCCTTGTTCATCTGTGGTCAGGGCCATAAACCCTCCGTAGTCGCCGCTACAGACGGCCGGATGTACAGGCCCTCTCGTCAAGATGATCGAAACTCCGACGTCAGGATGGTCAAACACACTCCGCGGCTTGAAGTGCCCGAATCGGCACTTTCCTACCGGAGACCGCGGCTTCAGGATGTTATAGGCCGCAGGCCGGAGGTCGGAGCTCTTCCGAGGGAACCGAAGGTCTCGGAGAAAACCCACGCAGGTCACAGGGAGAAGGTACAAACTCTGTGTGGACAGCACCCGTAGACAGGATCATATCCGGGTCTCTGGCACTGAAAGCGCTGGAAGGCAGCAACTCTCCCGCTGTGCCACCCAGGAAGAGTTGGAAGAGCGACGAGGCAGTGCGTGTAGACAGCTGTTGGACCACTGAATAAAGTCCACACTGGGTGATGTCAATAAGCTTGCCGCATTTCATCCACACTCTCAGTAACTATTCCTGACATTGCCATAGTGTCATTCAGCACGGAAGGAGGCTCTTTGGCCCAACTTGCCCATGCCGATCAACATTCCCATCTACACTAGTCCCAACTGCCTGCGTTTGGCCCATATATCCCACTAAACCTATCCATGTGCCTGTCTAAATGTTTCTTAAACGTTGCGATGGTACCTAAATATCTCCATCGGCAGCTCATTCCATACACCCACCACCCTTTAATTGGTTTGGTATAAATGAAATTGTCCTTTGTGTGTGTAGGATAGCGTTAATGTGTGGGGATCGCTGGTCGATGCAGATCCGGTGGGCTCAGGGGTCTACTTCTGCACTGTACCTGTTCCGCGCTGGACATCCTTGTGATTGAGGCAGTGCAGCGTAGGTTCACGAGATTGACTCCTGGGATGGCGGAACTGTCATATGAGGAAAGATTGAAAAGACTAGGCTTGTATTCACTGGAGTTTAGAAGGATGAGGGAGAATCTTATAGAAACATATAAAATTATAAAAGGACTGGACAAGCTAGATACAGGAAAAATATTCCCAATGTTGGGCGAGTCCAGAACCAGGGGCCACAGTCTTAGAATAAAGGGGAGGCCATTCAAGACTGAGGTGAGAAAAAAACGTTTTTTCACCCAGAGAGTTGTGAATTTGTGGAATTCCCTGCCACAGAGGGCTGTGGAGGCCAAATCACTGGATGGATTTCAACATAGAAACATAGAAACAAAGAAAATAGGTGCAGGAGTAGGCCCTTCGGCCCTTCGAGCCTGCACCGCCATTCAATATGATCATGGCTGATCATCCAACTCAGTAACCTGTACCTGCTTTCTCTCCATACCCCCTGATCCCTGTAGCCACAAGGGCCACATCCAACGCCCTCTTAAATTTAGCCAATGAACTGGCCAAAACTACCTTCTGTGGCAGAGAATTCCACAGATTCACCACTCTCTGTGTGAATTTTTTTTTCGCATCTCGGTCCTAAAAGATTTCCCCCTTATCCTTAAAAGAGAGTTAGATAGAGCTCTAGGGGCTAGTGAAATCAAGGGATATGGGGAGAAGGCAGGCACAGGTTATTGACTGGGAACGGTCAGCCATGATCACAATGAATGGCGGTGATGGCTCGAAGGGCCGAACGGCCTCCTCCTGCACCTATTTTCTATGTCTCTATGTTATGTAAACTAGTGTTGTTTGGCGTTGGGTGGCACGGTGTTGCATCGGTAGAGTTGCTGCCTTACAGCGCTTTCAGCGACTGAGGCCCAGGTTCGATCCCAACTACAGGTGCTGCCTGTACGGATTTTGTATGCTTCCCCCCCACGATGTGACTTGCTTGGGTTTTCTCCGAGAGCTTTCGGTTTCCTCCCACGCTCCAAAGACGTACAGGCTTCTAGGCTAATTGGCTTGGTGTAAAAATGTAAATTGTCCCAAGTATGTGTAGGATAGTGTTAGTGTGCGCGGATCACTGGTCGGTGCAGATTTGGTTGGCCGAAGGGCCTGTTTCTGCGCTCTATCTCTAAACTAAAGTGGAATGCTGCCTGGCCCCTGCATTCTACAAGTTTCCCAACAGATTGCCCAAACAGATTGGTGAATAACGAGCAACGCCCCTTTAAGACGGACTGACTGGCCCGAACATCAGCGCCAGCCTGCTTTAGCTAACGCCATAATTACTCGCACAATTGGGCCCCGCGGATGCGTGCTAAAGTACAGGTGGGCCGACCGGATGCCGAAATGTTGATAACGAGGCGAGATGGCGAATCCAGCGCGTTTCCCAGCCCGGGGTTGCAAAGTTAATTGCGCGTTATAATTCCGTCGCATGTTTTACAGCATTATCCACTCCGGCCTCCCAGGAATTGTAAAGTGGCATCTTTGCATCCGCTGCATGATCACCGCTAAAAAAAAAAAAACTCTTTTGCTTGCTGCAGATGAAAGCTGAACTGAGAACAGATGCCACCGTGGGGAAAAATATTAAAAGGCAGACGAGTTCAGATTGAAAATGATAATGAGATGGGCTTGTGGAATACTTTTTTATCTCCTCAACCTGACACTGACCACAACTCACGCGCAACTTTGTTGCTTATGAGCTGTCTGGTTAGGCCATCGTGACATATAAATAGCATCTCAAGGCACCTCAATATGCATCTTCAATGAGCTGATCGGGCCAAATGAGATTTTTATTTTATTGCTAACCTTCTGTTGTTTTTAAATGCTCATTTCTGCAAAGCCATGCAAATCTTCCAGCGGAGCTTCTGGATAAGGAGATTATGAAGAGGCTAAAATGGTATCATGGTTGCAAGGCATTAAGGCCTAAGTAATCTGAAGAAGGGTCTCAACCCGAAACGTCACTCATTCCTTCTCTCCGGAGAAGCTGCCTGTCGCGCTGAGTTACTCCAGCTTTTTGTGTCTATCTTCAGTTTAAACCAGCATCTGCAGTCCCTTCCTTCACAAGACCAAAGTACTGCAGGAAAAATGTTCCCGATGTTGGGGGAATCCAGAACCAGGGTTCACAGTTTAAAAATAAGGGGTCGGCCATTTAGGACTGAGATGAGGAAACACTTTTTCACCCGGAGAGTTGTGAATCTGTGGAATTCTCTGCCACTGAAAGCAGTGGAGGCCAATTCACTGGATATTTACAACAGAGAGTTAGATTTAGCTCTTAGAGCTAAAGGAATCGAGGGATATGGAGAGGAAGCAGGAACAGTGCACTGATTTTAGATGATCAGCCATGATCATATTGAATGGCAATGCTAGCTTGAAGGGCCGAATGGCCTACTCCTGCACCTATTTTCTATGTTTTTATGGTTCTACTTTCCATTTCAACACTGGTGACCATTATCATGTAGTCTGAGCCTAGGGTGTAAGGTAGACTGAACACAGTCAGTCTGAGGAAGGGTCTCGACCTGAAACATCACCTATTCCCTATCTCTAGAGATGCTGCTTGTCCCGCTGAGTTACTACAGCTTTTTGAGACAATCTTCGGTTTAAACCAGCATCTGCAGTAACCTCCTACACATCACCAGTTTCAAGGATACATAGATACATAGACAATAGGTGCAGAAGTAGGCCATTCAACCCTTCGAGCCAGCACCGCCATTCAATGTGATTATCCACAATCAGTACCCCTTCTTGCCTTCTCCCCATACCCCTTATCCCTAAGAGTTCTATCTAACTCTCTTTTGAAAGCATCTAGTGAATTATCCTCCACTGCCTTCTGAGGCAGAGAATTCCACAGATTCACAACTCTCTGTGTGAAAAAACTTGTCCTCATCTCAGATCTAATTGGCTTACCCCTTATTCTTAAACTGTGGGCCCTGGTTCTGGACTCCCCCAACGTAGAGAACATGTTTCCTGCATCCAGCGTGTGCAATCCTTTAATAATTTTATATGTTTCTATAAGATATCCTCTCATCCTTCTAAATTGCAGTGAATAGCTTCTCTCGAACAACAAATTTGTTTTGGTCACCAAGTTATAGGAAAGATGCTTAGTTTAGTTTTGGTTTAGTGTCGAGATACAGTTAGTTCGGAAACAGGTCCTTCAGCCCACTGAGTCCGCGCTGACCAGCGATCCCTGCACATTAGTAGGGATGTGGGAGAACGGTAGGCGGCGCGACTCTCGTCAGCAGCGGCCTCTGCAGCCCATCTGCTACTATGTTTTTATGTAGTTTTTGTTATTTTCCTGTAACTTTTAACTCTCCCTGCACAGGAACCCACGGGTACCCGTTGGGGCTACAGCGGCCTACTAGGCCGACGACTCACCTCACCGTCACGGATTTACATTGATCCGGAGAACGGGAGCCCGCAGCCAGACCGCTTTTAGTCCCGCAACACTTCTCCCGCCCTACAAAGCTCTACCGTCCCGCTTGGAGGTATCTGTGGGATGGCCGCGGGACAATGCGATGCCGGGGTGTGGCCAGAGACCCAGGTTTTTTTTGGCCTTCCAATCTGTGACTACGGGTTCTGTCTGTATGTTTGAGTTTGTACGTAAAACGTCATTTCGTTTGGACCGCAAGGGGTCCAAATTTTCTGAATCTTGAAAAATCTTGAATTAAAGACTGTACACACTAGGCACAATTTACATTGATAACAAGCCAATTAGCCTACACTACAAAGCTCTACTTTGGAGTGTGGGAGGAAACCGATGAGCCAGAGACCCAGGTCCAATCGTGACTACGGGTTCTGTATGTATGGAGTTTGTACGTTCTCCCCGTGGGTTTTCTCTGGAAAAACCAGAAGACGTCACCTAGCAAATACACAAGAGTCGCAACGATTTTGGCGTCGACAAAGTTACAAAAGTTCACCGATCAGTCCTGTCTACTGCCTGCCGCCCCACGTGGCTACAGGCACCACCTTCCCCTGCTGAGTCCCCCTTTGTTCTCCGCGGCCCTTGTCGCTCTCCGATGGCCCTTCCCTCTCTCCGACGGCCCCCCTCTCTCTCCGACGGGCTTGCTATCTCTCCCACAGCCCTCCTCCATGCATGCTGCAGCTTTCGATTTATTCTGCCATAGTGCACCTGCACTAACTATAGCTAGCCTAAGTTAAATCAGAGGGTGGTGAACCTGTGGAGGCCAAGTCAATGAATATTTTTAAGGCAGAATAATACAGGTGTCAGAGATTATGGGGAGAAGGAGGGAGAATGGGGTTAGGAAGGAGAGATAGATCAGGCATGATTGAATTGCTGAGTAGGCCAAATAGCCTAATTCTGCTCCTATCACATGAACTTAGTAACATAGAAAAATAGGTTCAAGAGTAGGCCCTTCGGCCCTTTGAGCCAGCACCGCCATTTAATTTAATCACGGCTGATCATCTAAAATCAGTACCCCGTTCCTGCTTTTTCTCCATATCCTTTGATACCTTTAGCCCTAACAGCTAAATCTCACTCTTGAAAACATCCAGTGAATTGGCCTCCACTGCCTTCTGTGGCAGAGAATTCCACAGATTCACAACACTTTGGATGAAGAAGTTTTTCCTCATCTCAGTTCTAAATGGCCTAACCCTTATTCTTAAACTGTGACACCGAGTTGTGTACTCCACCAACATTGGGAACATTTTTCCTGCATATAGTGTCTTCATGGAACACGTCACCTTGGAAGCAGCTTGTGGCGGAGACTGCGAAATTGAGAGTAAGGGATAACATCTTTGCAAGAGGCAGGGTGAGAGGAGGTGTAGGCCAGGTATCTGTTGGAGTTGGCAGGTTTGTAGTAGATGTCAGTCGATTGTCTGTTCCCTGTGACGGAGACAGAGAGATCAAGAGGGGGGGAGAGAGGATTATGTCAGGATGGAAAACTATAAAACTCGAGGCCATAGTTTTAAGGTGAGATGGGAAAAAGATGTGTGGGGCAAATTTTGTATTTGTGCAGATGGTGGGGTGGTGAGTGCCTGGAACGTGCTGCCAGGGGTAATAGTTGAGGTATATGGATCTGCAGGGAATGGAGGGATATGGATAATATGCCACGGAAAGATGTGGAGGCTGTATCAATGGTTATTTTTAAGGCGGAGATTGACAGCTTCTAGATCAGTATAGATGTCAGGGGTTCTGGGGAGAAGGCAGAAGAATGGGGTTGAGAGGGATAGATAGATCAGCCGTGACTGAATGGTGGAGTAGACTTGATGGGTCGAATGACCTAATTCTGCTCCTATTACTTATGAACTTATTGCTTGCAAGCAGATATGAGATGGTCTTGGTATAATTTCCACCACGGACATTGTGGGCTGAAGGGCCTGTTCTTGTGCTGTGCTGTTCTATGTTCCTTGTTCTCTGTGTACCCGTGATGCTACTGCAACCCTTCCCCATACCTGTACCTCACTGTGCGTGCACATGATCATCAGCTCGACTAGTTGTACTACTACAAGATACTGCTAGATGGTGGTGTAACTCTTTCGGTGAGTGGGGAGGGAAAAATGTGCGACGGAATAGTACTGGACGAATATAATAACCAAGATAGACACCAAAAAGCTGGAGTAATTCAGCGGGACAGGCAGCATCCCTGGAGAGACGTTTCCGGTCGAGACCCTTCTTCACACTAGTCAGGGAAAAGGGAAACAAGAGATACAGACGATGATGTAGAGAGATAAAGAACAATGAATGAAAGATATGCAAAAAAGTAACGATGATAAAGGAAACAGGCCATTGTTAGCTGTTTGTTCAGGAAGGAACTGCAGATGCTGGAAAATTGAAGGTACACAAAAAAGCTGGAGAAACTCAGTGGGTGCAGCAGCATCTATGGAGTGAAGGAAATAGGCAACGTTTCGGGCCGAAACGTTGCCTATTCCCTTCGCTCCATAGATGCTGCTGCACCCGCTGAGTTTCTCAGGATTTTATGTGTACCATTGTTAACTGTTTGTTGGGTGAAAAAGAGAAGCTGGTGTGACTTGGGTGGGGGAGGGATAGAGAGAGAGAGGGAATGCCGGGGTTACTTGGTCCGAGAAATCAATATTCATACCACTGGGCTGTAAGCTGCCCAAGGGAAATATGAGATGCTGTTCCTCCAATTTGCGTTTAGCCTCACTCTGACAATGGAGGAGACCTAGGGCTGAAAGGTCAGTGTGGGAATGGGAAGGAGAATTAAAGTGTTAGGCAAGTGGGAGATCAGGTAGGTCCAGGCGGACTGAGCGAAAGTGTAACAAGAACATAATAACTAACTCTGTTGGCCAATGAACTATTATCCAATTAATTGGGAAGACCTCTGTGCCAGTAATTAAATTTACCATTGACATCATATGTACATTAGTAAGGTCAATTTTAGAATTTGAGTTCAGTTTACTGTCACGTGTACCGAGGTACTGTGAAAAGCTTTTGTTGCGTGCTAACCAGTCAGTGGAAAGACAATACATGATTACAATCGAGCTATCCGCAGTGTACAGATACATGATAAAGGAAGTAACGTGAATAACATTTAGTGCAAGAAAAACTCCAGTAAAGTTCATCAAAGATAGTCCCAGGGTCTCCAATGAGGTAGATCATTGATCAGGACCTCCCTCTAGTTCTTGGTAGAATGGTTCAGTTGCATGATAACAGCTGGGAAGAAACAGTCCCTGAATGTGGAGATGTGCGTTTTTACAACTTGCCTGAAGGGAGAGGAGAAAAGGGTGAGTTTAGGTAGACACAAAATGCTGTAGCAACTCAACGGGACAGGCACCCTCCTTGGAGAGAAGTAATGGGTGTTTCTGGTCAAAGCCCTTCTTCAGATGACCTGAAATGTCTTCCATTCCTTCTCTCCAGAGATACTGCCTTTCCCGCTGAGTTACTCCAGCGTTTTGTGTCTATCTTCTGTTTAAACCAGCATCTGCAGTTCCTTCATACACATATAGTTTAGTTTATTGTCATGTGTTCCAAGGCAGAGTGAAAAGCTTTTTGTTGCATGCTTTCCAGTCGGTAGAATGACTGCTATATGACAATGATTATTAAGGGTTTGGACATGCTAGAGGCAGGAAACATGTTCCTAATGTTGGGGGAAGTCCAGACCAGGGGCCACAGTTTAAGAATAAGGAGTAAGCCATTTAGAACGGAGACGAGGAAACACTTTTTCACACAGAGGGTTGTGAGTCTGTGGAATTCACTGCCTCAGAGGGTGGTGGAGGCCGGTTCTCTGGATGCTTTCAAGAGAGAGCTAGATAGGGCTCTTAAAGATAGCGGAGTCAGGGGATATGGGGAGAAGGCAGGAAAAGGGTACTGATTGTGGATGATCAGCCATGATCACACTGAATGGCGGTGCTGGCTCGAAGGGCCAAATGGCCTACTCCTGCATCTAGACTGGTTATTGGAACAGGTTTAACATCCACACATTTCTGCTAGGTTGCTATAAGTAAACTTTCCCTGAAATAGCTTGTGATGTAGCGACAGCAAATATTAAATTACTTTGCAACGTTTGGATGGCTGGGCAAATTATGCGAATGCTACTGTGGTGGGCTGTCATACGGTGACATAAAACGCTCAACCAAATGCAAATCAGCAGCTTTTCACCATAAGAAATCTTTACTGTGACACGGAATACTTGGGAAGAGAGTTGGTTGAGTAAATTAAGTTACCCAATGAAGATATGATAAGTTCATTAGTGAAAGGTGCAGAATTAGGCCATTCGGCCCATCAAGTCTACTGCGCCATTTGAAGGGCCGAATGGCCTACTCCTGCACCCAGCTTCTATGTTTCTATTCAATCATGGCTGATTTACCCCTCCCTCCTAACCCCATTTTCCTGCCTTCTCCCCCATAACCTCTGACACCCATACTAATCAAGAATCTCTCTATCTCTGCCTTAAAAATATCCACTGACTTGGCCTCCACAGCCGTCTGTGGCAATGAATTCCACAGATTCACCACCCTCTGACTGAACATATTCCGATGTATAAGTCGCTGCGGGTCGATTTACTCCCCTCTTTCCCCCACTGCTCGGTGTAATTGGGGAATCGTTGCTGTTTCGTTCACCAGTAAGGGGCTGGGGGAAGGCAGCTGTGGGTTGCTGCACTCACTGCCCGTCCCAGTAATAACTCAGCTGGAGGTGGCATTGTGTACACAGCCCCTCCACCATTATCCTCACGAGAGGAATAGATCGAAGGGCCGAATGGCCTACTCCTGCACCTATTGTCTATTGTAGATCAGGTAGATGCACAGAGTCGCTTGTCCAGAGTAGGTGAATCAAGGACCAGAGGACATAGGTTTAAGGTGAAGGGGAAAAGATTTAATAAGAAGGTAGCTGTGTGGAATGAGCATCCAGTGGAAGTGGTGGAGACAGGTTCGATTTTATCATTTAAAAATAAATTGGATAGGTATATGGACGGGAAAGGAATGGAGGGTTATGGTCTGAGTGCAGATAGATGGGACTAGGGGATAATAAGTGTTCGGCACGGACTAGAAGGGCCGAGTTTGCCTGTTTCCGTGCTGTAATTGTTATATGGTTATAAGAACCTGAGGGTCTTTTTCACACAAAGGGTGGTGGGTGTATGGAACAAGCTGCCAGAGGAGGTAGTTGAGGCTGGAACTATCCCAACGTTTAAGAAACAGTTAGACAGGTACATGGATAAGACAGGTTTGGAGGGATATGCGCCAAAAGCGGGCAGGTGGAACTAGTGTAGCTGGGACATGTTGGCCGGTGCGGGCAAGTTGGGCCGAAGGTCCTGTTTCCACATTGAATCACTCTATGACTCTATGTCTCTATGAAGCGGTTCTTTAGCGGGGGGGGGGGGGGGGGGGGGGGGCGCTACTGAGAGGAGTTGGTAATTGTGAGGATCTCATGCCTAACCGCTAAACACCTGTTCAGCTCACTGCTCGAGGCTATATAGATGGTGCACCTGAGACTCCTCAGTGGTAAGCTGCAAACAGCTGCTCCGCTAAAAGTGCCAATTTATCTTTAAAAATCTTGCCCGTTTTAAGCGATGCAGTTTATGGTAACAACCTCCAAGATGTTGTCAGGATGGAAGGGTGCAGAGAAGGTCCAAAGGAAGTTTATGATCCCAGGAATCAGTGGGTTAACATATGATGCTGGCACTGGGCCGATACTCGTTGGAGTTTAGAAGAATGAGGGGGGGGACCTCATTGAAACTTACCGAATAGTCAAAGGCCTGGATAGAGTGGATGCGGAGAGGATGTTTCCACTAGTGGGAGAGTCGAGGACTAGAGGTCACAGCCTCAGAATTAAAGAACGTTCTTTTCGGAAATAGAGGAAGAGGAATTTCTTTAGTCAGATGGTGGTGAATCCGTGAAATTCTTTGCCACAGATGGCTGTGGAGGCCAATTCAATGGAAATGTTTAAGGCAGAGATAGATAGATTTGTGATTAGTGTGGGTGTCAGGGGTTATGGGGAAAATACAGGAGAATGGAGTTGAGAGGGAAAGATAGATCAGCTAAGATTGAATGGCGGAGTAGACTTGGTGGGCTGAATGGCCTAAATCTGCTCTTATCACTTATGACCTTATAAATGTTTTAACTGATGCTGTTTATGGTAACAGCCAAGGATGTTGTCAAGCTGGAAAGGGTGCAAAGAAGATTTACGAGGATGTTGCCAGGACTCGAGGGCCTGAGCTACAGGGAAAACTTGAGTAGGCTAGGACTCTATTCGGTGGAGGACGAGATGGGATCTTATTGAGGTGTACAAAATCATGAGAGTAGACACATAGAGTCTCTTGCCCAGAGTAGGGGAATCGAGAACCAGAGGACATTGATTTAAGATGAGGGGAGAAAGATTTAATAGGAACCCGAGGGGTAACCCTTTCACCCAAAGGGTGGTGGGTGTTTGGAACGAGCTGCCGGAGGAGGTAGTTGAGGCAGGGACTATCCCAAAGTTAGACAGGTACATGGATAGGACAGGTTTAGAGCGATATGGACCAAACACAGGCAGGTGGGACTAGTAGCCGGGACATGTTGGCCGATGTGGGCAAGTTGGGCCGAAGTGCCTGTTTTCAGGCTGTATCACTCTTTGACTCTATCTGTTCCCTGACCAACATTCGCTCCTCAAATAAAACCAGTTAAACTGTGCATAAATCAGCTGCTATTTTTGCCCATGTAAGGATGATGTTTAAATTGAAAAAGAAGGATTAAATGAAGTGTGAAGGTGCTTTGAGCAATTCTTAAGATAAAAAATGATATCAGTGCAACCTCTTTCAACCATATTAACTCCCTTTCAAAATCCCACACTGACTTTTTTGTCCTGGGCCTTCTCCATTGTCAGAGTGCAGCCACATGCAAATTGGAGGAACAGCACCTCATATTCCGCTTGGGTAGCTTACGGTCATGGTGGCGCAGCAGTAGAGTTGCTGCCTTACAGTGAATGCAGCGCTGGAGACCCGGGTTTGATCCCGACTACGGGTGCTGTCTGTACGTAGTTTGTACGTTCTCGCCGTGACCTGCGTGGATTTTCTCCAGGATCTTTGGTTTCCTCCCACACTCCAAAGACGTGCAGGTTTGTAGGTTGTTTAAGAAGGAACTGCAGATGCTGGAAAATCGAAAGTACACAAAAATGCTGGAGAAACTCAGCGGGTGCAGCAGCATCTATGGAGCGAAGGAAATAGGCAGCATTTCGGGCCGAAACCCTTCTTCAAAGTGATGCGGGTGGAGAGGTGGGTATATTCTGCCCGGGGAATCTGCATCTTGGGGGCATAAACATTGAATTCTCCCAATTTTGTTAGTCCTTGCTGTCTCCTCCCCTTCCTCAGCCCTCGGGCTGTCTTCTCCCATCCCTCAGCCTTCGGGCTCCTCCTCCTCCTCCTTATTCCTTTCTTCTCCCTGCACCCCCCCCTCCCCCACCACCCATCAGTCTGAAGAAGGGTTTCAGCCCGAAATGTTGCCTATTTCCTTCGCTCCATAGATGCTGCTGCTGAGTTTCTCCAGCATTTTTGTGTACCTCAGGTACCACAATTGGCTTGGCAAATGTAAAAATTGTCTGCAGTGGATGTAGGATAGCGTTAATGTGCGGGGATCGCTGGTTGGCGCGGACCCGGTGGGCCGAAGGGCCTGTTTCCGCGCTGTATCTCTAAACTAAACTAAACTTACAAGCTAAAGGTATGAACACTGAAATGTCCAATTTTCATTTCAGAGTCAAGTCAAGAGTCAAGAGTATTTTTTTTTAGTTTAATTTAGAGACACGGCGTAGAAAGAGGCCATGCGGCCCATCGAGTCCGCGCCGACCAGCGATCCCCGCATATTAACAATACCCGGCACACACTTGGGACAATTTTACATTTATGCCAAGTCAATTAACTTAAAAGACCTGCACGTCTTTGGAGTGTGGGAGGAAACCGAAGAGCTCGCTGAAAACCCACGCAGATCACGGGGAGAACGTGCCAATTTCGTACAGACGGCACCTTGTCTCTGGCGCTGCGCCACCGTGCTGCCCACCGGTCATATGTGCTGAAGTGGAACGATGAAATGCTTCGCAGCAGCATAACAGTCTATGGACGGAGTAAGCAAAAGATTAAAAAATAAACCAAGAAAATAAATTAAATTAATCAAAAAATACACAACATTCGTGCTAAATTATCCAACAAATACCCACCCTCCATTATCATCCCTCTCTTCACCGCTACTCACTTGGATGCAATTTAATTTCTCCCATAATCATAATCTGACCCGCCTTTCCCCTTCCCCTCTCTCATTCCACCTATATCCCTTCCACTGGCTTCACATTTCATGCCTCTTCTAAAGGAATGAATACTTGATTGTCACATGAAACAAGTCACAGTGAAATTCTTTGCTTGCATAACTTAGGTATGCAAATAGTCCACACCCATAGGGCACTGACATAGTTACAGAGTGTCCCTTTGTTCTTCCCCCTCTTCCAACCTCATGGCAGTCCGCCCACACTGGTTCCTACTTTGTTCCTTCCCTCGGCAGTGGCGTCCTCACTTCCACGTGGTCCATCCTCGTCCGTCTATCGGCTCCGTCATCGACCGCCGCACCGACCTCTCCACTAACGTCGCCGGGTCCTCTATAAATAGGAACTAGGAAAATGGACAAGGGAGGGCCAATGGATGTAGTGTACCTGGACTTTCAGAAAGCCTTTGTTAAGGTCCCACACAGGAGATTAGTGGGCAAAATTAGTGCACATGGTATTGGGGTAGGGTACCGACATGGATAGAAAAATTAGGTGGAATACAGGAAACAAAGAGTAGGGATTAACGGGCCCCTTTCAGACTGGCAGGCAGTGTCTAGTGGGGTACTGCAAGGCTCGGTGCTGGGACCACAGCTATTTACAATATACATTAATGATTTAGATGAAAGGTTTAAAAATAACATTAGCAATTTTGCAAATGACAAAAAGCTGGGTGGCAGTGTGAACTATGAACAGGATGCTATGAGGATGCAGGGTGACTTAGACAGATTGGGTGAGTGGGCAGATGCATGGCAGATGCAGTTTATTGCGGATAAATGTGAGGTTACCACTTTCATGGCAAGAACACGAAAGCAGATTATTATCTGAATTGTGTCAAGGTAGAAGTGCAACGAGACCTGGGTGTCCTTGTACATCAGTCACTGAAAGTAAGCATGCAGGTACAACAGGCAGTGAAGAAAGCTAATGGCATGTTGGCCTTCATAACAAGAGCAGTCGAGTATAGGAGCAAAGAGGTCCTTCTGCAGTTGTACAGGGCCCTGGTGAGACCACATCTGAACTATTGTGTGCAGTTTTGGTCTCCAAATTTGAGGAAGGACATTCTGCCTATTGAGGAAGTGCAGCGTAGGTTCATGAGGTTAATTCCCGGGGTGGCGAGACTGTCATATGATGAAAGAATGTAGCGACTAGACTTGTATACACTGGAATTGAGAAGAATGGGAGGGATATTATTGAAACATAAGATTATTAAAGAATTGGGCAGTGGGCAGGTGCTATAGACCTGCACGGGAAGGTAGACACTCCCGCCCCCACGAGACTCGGGCAGATGGGGCTCATCAGCCTGGGAAGGCAGTCCATCCAGGAGAGGGAAAACTCTGATTTAAAATCTCCACTGCCTTGTGGCCACATCCAGTCATGGAAAAGGCTCCTGGAGTAAACCTCAAGAAAATCTGGAGTCGGAGCCCCTAAGGCAGTTTGTCGTTGTCTACAACCTCGTTCTGGCAGCTCCTGTGATGGCGCTGGTGCCAAACTGTAACGGCCCTGCTGTTCCTTTGGATCGATCAGCGACGTGGAGAGGGGGGACGTGCTGCATGGGCAACAGCCTGTCCTCCACATGACATTGCCCAGGCTTGTATCCGACCACACATCACCTGCTAACTAGGATGCATCATCCATGGTCAGTCATGACCGAAGGGGGCCTACTGGATACGCTAGAGGCAGAAAACATGTTCTCGATGTTGGGGGAGTCCAGAACCAGGGGCCACAGTTTAAGAATAAGGGGTAGGCCATTTAGAACGGAGATGAGGAAATACTTTTTCACTTAGAGAGTTGTGAATCTGTGGAATTCTCTGCCATTCACTGTCAAGGCAGAGAAGCATCCGATTCTATGGATGCTTTCAAGAGAGAGTTAGATAGAGCTCTTGAAGATAGAGCTCAAGGGATATGGGGAGAAGGCAGGAACGGGGTACTGATTGGGGATGATCAGCCATGATCACAGTGAATGGTGGTGCTGGATCGAAGGTCCGAATGGCCTACTCCTGCACCTATTGTCTATTGTTTATTGACCCAAGACCTCGACGCTCGAGGGCACCGGCCTTGGCTACTCAGTGGCCCGCCAGTAGGTATCTCTCCTTCTCCCATCTCACGGGCTTTTTTTTTTTTCATATTTTTTTTGTTTAAAGATAGAGCGTGGAAACAGGCCCTTCAGCCCACCAAGTCCACGCTGACCAGCAATCCCCGCACATGCTGGCACTATCCTGCACACACTAGAGACAATTTACAATTATATAGAGCCAATTAGCCTACAAACCTGTTTTTGGAGTGTGGGAGGAAACCGGAGCACCCGGAGAACGTACAAGCTCTGCACAGACAGTACGTGTCGTCAGGATCGAACCCGGGGCTCTGGTGCTGTAAGGCAGCAACTCTACCGCTGCGCCACTGTGCCACCCAGTCTCTGGCCTTTGACCAACCATCAGTCTATCCAACGCCTCCCTCGACCCACTCAGCTGCACCCATCTATCACTTCACTGGCTTTGTCTCAGCCCCTCACCTCTCTTCTAGCTTCTACCCCCGACTGCAGACACCCAAAACGGTGCCTCTCCATGTCCTTCAGAGATACTGCCTGACTTGCTGTGTTACTCCAGCACTTTGAGTCTTTTTTTGTAAACCAGCACCCGCACTCCTTCATGTCTACGCTCTTTCAATGCATATAGCGACATAGAGTCAGAGAGTTATACAGTGTGGAAACAGGCCCTTTGGCCCAACTTGCCTACACCAACCAACATGCCCCATCTAGTCTAGTCCCACTTGCCTGCGTTTGCCCCATATCCCTCTAAACCTGTCCAATGCCACAGAAGGCTGTAGAGGTTAAGTCAATGGATATATTTAAGGCAGAGATAAATAGATTAGTACCAGTGTCAGGGGTTATGGGGAGAAAGCAGGTGAAGGGGTTAGGGTGAAAAGATAAATCAATAGATTGGATGGCAGAGTAGACTTGATGGGCTGAATGGCTTAATTCTGCCCTTGTCACATATGAACTTATGAACATTTTAACTGATGCTGTTTATGGTAACAGATGTTGCCAAGCTGGAAAGGGTGCAGAGAAGACTTACGCGAATGTTGCCAGGACTCGATGGTTTGAACTCTTGGGAGAGGTTGAGTAGACTGGGACTTTATTGTCGAAATCTTTGCCTCAGAGGGCGGTGGAGGCCGGTTCTCTGGATATTTTCAAGTGAGAGCTAGATAGAGCTCTTAAAGATAGCGGAGTCAGGGGATGTGGGGAGAAGGCAGGAACCGGGGTACCGATTGGGGATGATCAACCATGATCACATTGAATGGCGGTGCTGGCTCGAAGGGCCGAATGGCCTATTCCTGCACCTATTGTCTATTGTCTATTATTGTCTTACCTTGGATTGCAGGTGGATGAGGGGTGATCTTATAGAGGTGTACAAAATCATAAGAGGAATGAGATCGGGTAGACGCACAGAGTCTCTTTCCAGAGTAGGGGATCGAGAACCAGAGGACATAGGTTTAAGGTGATGGGGGAAAGATTTAATGGGAGCCTGAGGGGTAACATTTTTTACACAAAGGGTGGTTGGTGTATCTCCATCTGCAGTGCTCAACTTTAGACAGGCTTTCTACCATCACTGCTTTCAGGGAAAGTGGAACCGAACAGATTGCCGGCAATGAAGAATTTTCACAAATGGTGAAATATGGCATTGTGCTAGTTACAACAGGGTCTTACAGCAGACATTACACAGTACCTTCTACCTTGTACCTTGTGGCCATCACTCCCGGAGATCCACCAGGGACTGTATTGGAAGTTGAGAAGAGTGGGTCTTGTTTGGCGGGGGGTGTACAGTCTGTGGTCCTGGATGGAGATCTTGAAGGTTGCGTAGGTGGGCATGTCAACCGAGGATTGTGGGATGGCTTTCCAGAGGGAAATTGCTTCAGGGAAAAATGACTGTATGTAGGGAGTAGATGTGTGTTGTTGGACTACAAATTGCTTGTTGCGGCTTCTTCTGGATCTTGTTGTTTTCCCTTTGACCTATAGGTCAGCGTGGAGGTCGATGACCTGGTTGATCATCTTGTGAAGGGCAGTCAGTCTTGATGATCTTATGAAGATATATAAGTCACTAGACTAAGTGGGACCCGTTGGGTCCCATGTTCACACGGAAGGGCTGGTCCCCCAACGCAATATTCCACCTCTCCACCAATTCCAATATTGGTGGCCAGTAGGGGGGCTTTCTGGAGTGCTAGTATGGGTATTATGGGCTGAAGTGAATGGTTTTTAGAGGGCTAGTATGGACATTGTGGGCCAAATGGATTTTTAGGGTGGCAGCTCAGTCATTCAAGCCTGGTGTGCTGGCAGCTCACTAACGGCTGGTGGGTGAGCAGTTGACACGGTTATACCTTGAAATTCCATTTCAAGCAGGGTGCAAGGCCTCCAAATTCAAGTGCAGTTTCCTACCACTTCAAGCAGGATGCAAGGCCACCAAATGTAATTGCAGTTTCATACCACTTCAAGCAGGGTGCAAGGTCATCAAATTCAAGTGCAGTTTCCTACCACTTCAAGCAGGGTGCAAGGCCACCAAATTCAAGTGCAGTTTCATGCCATTTCAAGCAGGGTGCAAGGTCCACCAAATTCAAGTGCAGTTTCATACCACTTCAAGCAGGGAGCAAGACAACCAAATTGAAGTGCAGTTTCATATAATTTCAAGTAGGGTGCAAGACAACCAAATTGAAGTGCAGTTTCATACGATTTCATGCAGGGTGCCAGGCCACCACATTCAAATGCAGTTTCATACCATTTCAAGCAGGGCAAAGCCACCATAAAACCACGAATAGAACCACACAAAATACCACATAAACACCACATAAACACCACACTCACAATTCAGTAGACATTCAGTAGACATTCAGTGTGTTCAGTTGATTCACAGCTCAGAGTCGTGACCTCTCCCTCCCCCATCTTGCAGAGACTGAGCCGCACCCACACTTCCGGGTTTTATATTCCCTCCTCCTCCAACCGGAAGGGGCGTGGCCTTCATGGCGTGATTGACAGGAGAGACATTCTCAACTTTTTTTAAACCCTAATAACACTTTTATTTTTCATTGATGGGAAGACTCCTCTGCACCTGATGAGTAGGATGGTCAAAAATCAATGCCGTAAGTGGGAGCATTTTAACTAAAATCAATATACAGGGTAAACAGGAAGTTGTCAAGTTTCCACCAACAACGTTTTTTGCAGTGCAGCATTTCAAAGCAGATACCACCACCACCAACAACAACCATTTTTGCAGTGCAGCGTTTCATTTTCATTTTCAAACCACATTAAGGGCACTCACAGTTAAGTAGACATGTGTTCAGTGTTATTCACAGCTCAGCGAGACGTGACCCTCTCGCTTCCTCCATCTTGCAGAGACTGAGTGAGGCATAACACTTCTGGGTTTTATAGTTCCCTCCCCCCTCTCACCAGCAGGAGCAGCAGAGATAATGTCAACATTTTTTAAACATTAATAACTCTTTTATTTTTTCACCGATGGGAAAAATCCTCTTGTCCTTCGCAGCGGAGGGGGTCTCTGAGTAATATGGCCAAAAATCACAGCCGTAAGTGGCAGTGTTTTTAAAAAAATCATGAAACAGAAACCAGGAAGTGGTCAAGATCCTACTTTTAGTAATATAGATATTATATCTTCATGGTTCGCAACAACCAACCTGATCTCCCAGTGGCTCAGCACTTCAACTGTCCCTCCCATTCCGAATCCGACCTTTCTGTCCTGGGCCACCGTAAATTGGAGGAGCTGCACCTCATATTTCGCTTGGGTAGTTTACACCCCAATGGTTTGAACATTGACTTCTCCAATTTCAGGTAGTCCCTGCTTTCTCCTTCTTTCTCCTTCCCTTCCCTGCTCTCCTTCAGCTCACTGTCTCCGCCTCTTCCTTTCTTCTTCCCGCCCCCCCCCCCACCCTCACATCAGTCTGAAGAAGGGTCTTGACCCGAAACGTTGCCTATTTCCTTCGCTCCATAGATGCTGCCTCACCCGCTGAGTTTCTCCAGCATTTTTGTCTCTCTTATATCTTCATGGGGTGAGCCCCTTTGATATTCGATTTGTAATGAAATTATAAAAATAAATTGAGAAAACTATGTATGATTCTGTTCCCTGTAATGCAGGGGGGGAAATCTTCCTCTTGTTATATTTTGGCGGACCAAGTCTGCAGATTATCTCCGTGAAGTGGTGGTATAGTTCTATGATCGCGGTGCAAAGAAGCACGGTTAAGTCTTTTTTGTTTGTTTCATTTCTCCGGGGAAAACTCTTCGCATGGTTCGCCCCCGTTGCTGAGTGAAGGATTTTGAAGGATTGAAATTTATGCCCTTAAAATATGTAAATGCAGCAGGCACTCATGAATTATGCAAGCAGGAAAAGCCGACAGCGCAGTTAATAATAATGGTGGTGAAGGCACGAGCAACATATTTGTTTCGAGAATCCATTCATAATTATCACTATCGAATGCAAAAGGGGCGGCCAAAGCAATGTTAGGCGCGGTAGGCAGGTGAGTGGGACTACATTTCCAGGGGGGAATGTGGCGCGCTTTTTCTCCTCGGTAGCTGGCGTGTGGGTTGTAAAATCTCCCAAGTGATTTAACTTTAAAATATGCCGGATCAAAAAGGTCTGGTGGGCTACAGCAAAGACATGCTGATAATGAAACACCAAACAGTGTCAGAGAGAGAGAAGATTGCTTGAGCAATCGATGCACGGGTTTCCTCAAGGGAGACGGGTAAAACTGCAGGCAGACAGTTCAGCAGGTAATGCATAAATTACTCTCTTTTTCTTATTAGATCGTGTGTAAACGGCACGGACTGTCACTCTTTTAACTCTCCCTTGAGGAGTGTACAAACAACACAAACCCCGGAAAATATTGTATTTTCCCAAGACATTCATTATTAAATATAGGATAACGTGGGAAAGATTTGGTGGCAAGGTTTGACCGACTAGGAACTTATTGGAGGAATAGAACGGATGGTGTCCTTTGCCCAGAGTAGGGGAATCGAGGACCAGAGGACATACGTTCAGGGTGACGGGAAATAGATTTATTAGGAATCTGAGGGGTAACCTTTTCACACAAAGGGTGGTGGGTGTGTGGAACAAGCTGAAGAAAAGCAAGAATTTCATTGTCCCATCAAGGACACATGACAATAAACTCATTTGAACTTGAACTTGTACTTGTTTCCACGCTGTATCACTCTGAGACACGTCGTCGTGGCTACCCCTTGAGGTCGAAGATGATGGTCTATGTTCTGCTGTTTAAACAGAATGAAGATGCCTGTGTGTGTATTTGTTTAATGTGTACATGATGCTGCATTCGAAGAAGCACACGGCCCTTCACAAATCAATCAACTCATTCCAATGGCCAGGGAACCAAGATGATTGGAGCTGATAGATCTGTTGCAGCCTTCATCCGCCTTCACAGCCGTTGAGTTTAACTTTGTCCGCCTGGTCCACTGTTGAAGTCTTGTAGGTTGGATCGTTCTTAGTCTGAGCCCTCACCCTCGACCTTACCTACTAGAAGCTGGTGCATCCGACGGCATCGCTCTCGGAAACATGGGGTCACGCAAGCCTCTTCACCACAACACGGTAAACAAGGTCTGAGACTCTATGACTCTATGGAATCCAATGTTAGCTTAAGCACTGAAGCTTCAGGTCAATCTGTGCAAGAAGACCCATCTTGTGCAAGCGCCCATATGCAGCAGTAGGCCGGGTGCACCTCTGTGGTGAATTACGCCAAGTTCGGCCCCGAAGACCGGGGAGGTAGCCGCTGGAGACGACGGACGTGAGGAGTGGGCCGGTATGAGAAGGACTAGGGGTATTGCCTCCAGCGCCTTCAAGGTCGGCTGCAGGAGGCTCTCTCCCCCCACACCCCCTCCGAGACACAGAGGAGTTCGGGCGAGGAAGGGGGACATTAGTTCATGGGCCGAGCCGATCAAGGGCGACGGAGGAGGCACCATATCTGAGGATGGATTTACTGCCTCAGGAGAGGGTCCAGAGGAGGTTTACAAGAATGATCCCAGGAACGAGTAGGTTAACCTATGATGAGCGTTTGTCGGCACTGGGCCTGTACTCGCTGGAGTTTAGAAGAATGAGGGAGGAATGTACAGAAATGCACAGAATTTGTCTATTTACTCCTATCACTTATGAGGCCCTGCAGCAGCCTGGGACTCACCTGGATCGGGGGCGCTCCAGTACATCCAGCATGTGGACGACACTGTGGTCTTTGGACTTTTTCTTTTGTAAATTCGCCACATATGATGACCTGAGCAAGATTTGTATGGTACAGTGCACACGTGACAATAAACAACCACTGAACCATTGAACCATTGCATTTCTAGGGATTACCACAGGTGAACACGCCCTACCAGATCCCTATGGTATGATTTGTCCTGTATCTCAGGGTGGTGAATCTGTGGAATTATTTGCCACAGAAGGCTGTGGAGGCCAAGTCGGTGGATATATTTAAGGCAGAGAGAGATGGATTCTTGATTAGTATGGGTGTCAGAGATTATGGGGAGAAGGCAGGAGAATGGGGTTAGGAGGGAGAGATGGGTCAGCTGTGATTGAATGGCGGAATAGACTTGATGGGCCGAATTCCATTCCTATCATTTATGATTTATGATCACAATAATCCATTTATCTTCCACTTCTATCTTTCCAACCCAATGGAGTCAACTTCCAGAGGCTTTGGCATTATGACGAACCCTCCTGTGAGTCTATTATCATAAGCTTTTTTTTGGAAGATTTGAGTACCCTAATCTAAGAAGAACTATAGTTCCACTTTATATGCCCATTAGCCATGGGGCTTGTGTGAATCAGGTTTAGTTTATTGTCCATTATTTACAAATTATGAGCAATTTTACATGGTGTAATCACATCATCAAAACCTGCCACTGAGGTCCCACAGACGCATATAACAACCCCCTACATCTGTGCAAGGGAGAAGAGTTCTGTCTTACTTGTCTCTGCTGGAATTGAGCCAAGGATCCGAGAGTGAAAGTGTACTGTGGCCTTCAGCTACAGTGCCAATTACTCTCCAACGCTGCTTCATTAAGGTCATAAAGTCGTAAGTGATAGGAGCAGAATTAGGCAGTTCGGCCCATCAAGTCTACTCCGCCATTCAATCATGGCTGATCTATCTCTCCCTCCTAACCCTGTTCTCCTGCCTTCTCCCCATAGGCAGAGATGGATAGTACAGGTGTCGGAGGTTAGGGGGAGGAGAAGGCAGGAGAATGGGCGAGATAGATCAGCCACAGATGGTTGTAGAGGTCAAGTTTTTAATGACGTTGTATTTTCGGGAAGGAGAGGCTTAGCTTTACAACAATTCAGTGTTCATACCTTTAGCTTGTAAGCTACCCAAGCAGAATATGAGGCGCTGTTCCTCCAGTTTGCATGTGGCTGCACTCTGACAAAGGAGGAGGCCCAAGACAAAAAGGTCAGTGTGGGATTTTGAAGGGCAGTTAAAATGGTGGAAAGAAATTGCATTGATATCATTTTTTATCTTAAGAATAGCTCAAAGCACCTTCACACTTCATTTAATTTTTCTTTTTGCAATTGAAACAGCATCTTTACATGGGCTAAAATAGCAGCTGATTTATGCACAGTTTAACTTAATCTGGTTTCATATAAGGAGCGAATGCTGGTCAGGGAACAGATAGAGTCATAGAGTGATACAGTGTGGAAACATGTCCTTCGGCCCAACTTGCCCACACGTGCCAACAGGACCCAGCTACACTAGTTCCACCTGCCTGCGTTTGGCTCATATCCCTCGAAACCTGTGCCTGTCTCACTGTTTCTTAAATGTTGGGATATCCTTGCCTCAACTACCTACTCTGGCAGGTTCCATACATCCACCACCCTTTGTGTGAAAAACTTACCCCTCAGATTCCTATTAAATCTTTTCCCCTTCACATTAAACTCGATTCACCTACTCGTGGCAAGAGACTCTGTGCATCTACCCGATCTATTCCTCTCATGATCTTATACACCTTTGTAAGATGCGTCTTATACAACTGAAACATGACCTCCCAACTTCTATACTCAATACTCTAGGTGATGAAGGCCAATGTACCAAATGCCTTTTTGACCACCTTATCTACCTGCGACTCGATCTTCAAAGGACCATGCACCTGCACCCCTAGATCCCTCTGCTCTATAACACTCCCCAGAGCCCTACTATTCACTGTGTTGGTCCTACCCATGTTAGACCTCCCAAAATGCAACACCTCACATTTGTCTGCATTACATTTCATCAACCATTCCTCAGCCCACCTGGCCAATCGATCAATATCCTGCTGCAATTTTTTGCAACCATCTTTACTATCAACAATACACTTACTTTTGTATCATCTGCAAACTTGCCAATCTTTAGTCAGACGGTGGTGAATCTGTGGAATTCTTTGCCACAAAAGGCTGATTGAGGCCAAGTCCGTAAATATTTTTATGGCAGAGATAGATAGATTCTTGATTAGTACAGGCATCAGAGGTTACGGGGAGAAGGCAGGAGAATTGGGGCTAGGACGGAGAGATAGACCAGCCATGATTGAATGGTGGAGTAGATTGATAGACCGAATGGCCTAATTTCTACTCCTATTCCTTATGACCTTATGACCTAATCTTGCCTTGTATGTTCTCATCCAAATCATTGATGTAGATGGCAAACAGTAAAGGCCCCAGCACTGAACCCTGAGGCACACCACTGGTCACAGGCCTCCGAGAAGCAACCTTCCAACATCACCCTCTGCTGCATTCCATGAAGCCGATTTTCTATCCATTCAGCAATCTCCCCTTGGAATCCATGCAATCTAACCTTCCAGAGCAGCCTACCATGCGGAACCTTGTTTGATGGTCACGCAGCATCTCTGGAGAAAAATGAAAAAGACTGGTATTTATTTCAAGGGGGCTAGAATACGAAAGCAGGGATGTAATGCTGAGACTCTATAAGGCGCTGGTCAGACTGCATTTGGAGTATTGTGAGCAGTTTTGGGCCCCATATCAGAGGAAGGATGTGCTGGCTCTGGAGAGGGTCCAGAGGAGGTTTACAAGAATGATCCCAAGAATGAGTAGGTTAACATATGATGACCTCGTTGAAACGTACCGAATAGTGAAAGGCTTGGATAGAGTGGATGTGGAGAGGGCGTTTCCACCAGTGGGAGAGTCTAGGACTAGAGGTTATGGCCTCATAATTTAAAGACATTCCTTGAGAAAGGAGATAAGGAGGATTTGTTTTAGTTAGAGGGTGGTGAATCTGTGGAATTCTTTGCCATAGAAGGCTGCGGAGGCCAAGTCGATGGATAATTTTAAGACAGAGGTTGATAGATTCTTGATTAGAAGATAGACCCAAAATGCTGGAGTAACTCAGCGGGACAGGCAGCATCTCTGGAGAGAAGGAACAGGTGACGTTTCGGGTCGAGACACTTCTTGACGTCACCCATTCCTTCTCTCCAGACATGCCGCCTGTTCCACTGAGTTACTCCAGCATTTTGTGTCGACCTTCGATTTAAACCAGCATTTGCAGTCCTTTCCTACAGAATCTTGATTAGTACGGATGCCAGGGGTTATGGGGAGAAGGTAGGAGAATGGGGTTAGGTGGAAAGAGATAGATCAGCAATGATTGAACGACGGAGTAGACTTGATGGGCCGAATGACCTAATTCTGCTCCTATCACTTATGACCTTATGTGGGTACAATTATTTTACCTAAACCAATTGATCTACACACCTGTACGTCTTTGGAATGTGGGAGTAAACCAGAGCACCCGGAGAAAACCCACGCGGTCACAGTGAGAATGTACAAAAACTCCTTACAGACAGCACCCGTATTCAGGATCGAACCCTGATGTCCGGCGCTGTAACTCTATCTCTGCGCCACTGTGCTGCCTCCAGTCATGCTTTGTATCAAGTCTTCTGCGACAATAGTAGAACTCACCACGAGTATATTCAAACCTACAATCTTCCTACAATCTCAGTATTCAACAAGAAACTCTCTGACTGTCCCACCCTCTCTTATGTTTATATTTCATGAAACTATATATCTCAATGGGGTTAGGTTAGGTAAGGGGGAGGTGCAGCGAGACCTGGGTGTCCTTGTACACCAGTCACTGAAAATTGGCGTGCAGGCACAGCAGGCAGTGAAGAAAGCTAATGGAATGTTGGCCTTCATAACAAGAGGATTTCAGTATAGGAGTAAAGAGGTTCTTCTGCAGTTGTACAGGGCTCTGGTGAGACCACATCTGGAGTATTGTGTACAGTTTGGGTCTTCTAATTTGAGGAAGGACATCCTTGTGATTGAGGCAGTAGGTTCACGAGATTGATCCCTGGGATGGCGGGACTGTCATATGAGGAAAGATTGAAACGACTAGGCTTACAGTATTCACTGGAGTTTAGAAGGATGAGGGGGAATCTTATAGAAACATATAAAATTATAAAAGGACTGGACAAGCTAGATGCAGGAAAAATGTTCCCAATGTTGGACGAGTCCAGAACCAGGGGCCACAGTCTTAGAATAAAGAGGAGGCCATTTAAGACTGAGGTGAGAAAAAACATTTTCACCCAGAGAGTTGTGAATTTGTGGAATTCCCTGCCACAGAGGGCAGTGGAGGCCAAATCACTGAATGGATTTAAGAGAGAGTTAGATAGAGCTCCAGGGGCTAGTGGAATCAAGGGATATGGGGAGAAGGCAGGCACAGGTTATTGATTGGGGACGATCAGTCATGATCACAATGAATGGCGGTGTTGGCTCGAAGGGCCGAATGGTCTCCTCCTGCACCTATTTTCTATGTTTCTATGACTCTATACCTCCACAACTTCACCTTAATCTTATTTTCTCATGTATCCTGTATCGTGAAATCTCACCTGAATCCACATATCATCATAGAATAGGACTAATGTACAGGTGATCGATGGATGGTCAGAGTAGACTCAGTGGGCTGAAGGGCCTGTTTCCACACTGTATCTCTAAACGAATGGGCAGCATGATGAAGCAGCAGTAGAGTTGCTGCCTTACAGCGCCAGAGACCCAGGTTCGCTCCTGATTACGGGTGCTGTCCGTATGGAGTTTGTACGTTATCCCCGTGATGTTGCGTGGGTTTTCTCCAAGATCTTCGGTTTCTTCCTGCACTCCAAAGACGTACAGGTTTGTAGGTTAATTGGTTTGGTGTAAATGTAAAATTGTCCCTAGTGTGTGTAGGGTAGTGTTAATGTGCAGGATCACTGGTCGGCGCGGAATAGTACTAGGATACAGGTGATTGATGGTCAGCGTGGACTCGGTGGGCCGAAGGGCCTGTTTACTTCACTGTGACTCCAAACTAATCTAAACTAAGCCAAGAACTTTTAATTGTAATGAGTCTACCATTGTAAATAACTTCAGTGGAGCTGCACGGATTAAATAGAATTCCAACCAGAATTAATTGGTTAAATTAGTAAATTTCTTGTTTTCATAGTTTCAATCATTCCTTTCTTTTAAAGGAGGTGGGTATAAATTAGTGTGATGCCTGTGTTTGACATATTTGATCATCTGGATGTAATAATGTGCGAGTGAGAAGACTGAAATAAAGCAGACTCTATTTAATGTTCCCTGCATATTTATTTGAACGCTCTGTGTGATACTGCACTGCAGCTCGGTAAACCACAGGGGCACGCATATTACATCCCTGGCAACCCCATCAATCTTCTCACAAGTGACATATTCTACATTGGAGTTTGTGGCATGGGCAGAGTGTAGGAAGGGACTGCAGATGCTGGTTTACACTGAAGATAGGCACAAAATGCTGGAGTAACTCAGCGGGGCAGGCAGCTGGAAGCCAGTATGAGGGAAGGGTCTCGACCCAAAACATCACCCATTCCTTCTCTCCAGAGATGCTGCCTGTCCCGCTGAGTCTCTCTTCTGGAGTCTGCAGCACGTTCTTTCTTCAGTCTTTCCACAGCTCTCGACCTCATTGTCGATGCATCTTCCAATGTCTCGTTAGGTTCAGGATTAGGTTTGCGATTGTTTTTGTTTATTTCACGTCTACTGAGACTTTGCTTTGCATTCTATTGATCAATCAGATGTTATCAATCAGATGCTATTGATCAATCAGATGGTATTGATCAAGCAAATCAGATAGTATAGATATAAAGAGGCTGGAGTAACTCAGCGGGTCAGACGTCACCACTGGAGACAAGGAGCAGGTGACGTTTCCGGGCGAGACCTTTCTTCAGGTCTTCACCTATTCCTTCTCTCCAGAGATGCTGAACTGAACTGAACTGAACCTTATTTATAGAGCACTTTAAAAACAACCACTGTTGCAACAAAGTGCTGTACATGACTAATCATAAACATAAAACAAAACAATAAAATCATTAAAAGACAGTAAAAGCAATAAAAAACAATAATAGAAACACTAAAACAAGAGCAAAGTCTCATACAGGGGCGAAAGCCAAGGAATAGAAAAGGGTTTTAAGACTAGTTTCGAAAATGGACAGTGAAGGGGCCTGTCTAATGTGCAAAGGTAGAGTGTTCCATAATGTCGGAGCAGCAACAAAGAAGGCTCTATCCCCTCTGAGCTTCCGCTTAGACCTCGGTACCTCCAGGAGCAGCTGATCAGCTGACCTGAGGCACCGAGCAGGAGCGTAGAGATGAAGCCGCTCAGAGAGGTAAGGCGGGGCGAGACCATTTAAAGATTTAAAAACAAAAAAAATAATCTTAAAATGAACTCTAAAGTACACAGGCAGACAATGGAGGGATGCCAGAATAGGCGTTATGTGCTCCCTCTTACGTGTTCCAGTTAAAAGGCGAGCAGCAGCATTCTGAACCAACTGGAGACGTGCAAGGGAAGATTGGCTAACTCCAAAATAAAGTGCGTTACAGTAAACCAGCCGAGACGTATTGAAGGCTACAGGAACTTTCATTACTGATATGTCAAGTCGGTTCCTAAATTTAAAAATGCCCTAAGGGGCTTCAAGGGCCCTTCATCACCTTTGCCAGCTGCCTTAAATGAAAGAAGCTGGACTTAACTACCGCACCTATTTGACGATTTAATTTAAAATCGCTGTCCATCTTAAAACCCAAGTTTAAAACTATTGGCTTCACATACAGTGCCAAGGGACCCAAGTGCTGCTTGTCCCGCGGAGTTACTCCAGCATTTTGTGTCTATCTTTGGTTTAAACTAGCATCTGCAGTTCCTTCGTACACAGTTTAGTTTAGTTTAGAGATACAGCGTGGAAACAGGCCCTTCGGCCCAACAGGTCCGCGGCGACCAGCAATCCCTGCAAATGAACACAATCCTACACACACTAGGGGTCATTTACACATACCAGGTATACGATACGATACAATAAAGCTTTCTTCATCCCAGGAGGGAAATTGGAAATAAACAAACCAAAGGCAATTAACCTACACACCTGGATGTCTTTGGAGTATGGGAAGAAACCAGAGCACTCGTAGAAAACCCACACGGTTACAGGGAGAGCGTACAAACTCCATACAGAAGAGGTACCCGTAGTAAGGATCAAACCCGGTCTCTGGTGCTGTAAGGCAGCAACTCTACCACTACGCCACCGTGCCACCCTTGATGAAGGGCCCTTGAAGCCACTTAGGGCATTTTTAAATTTAGGAACCGACTAGAGACATATCAGTGATGAAAGTTCCTGTAGCCTTCGATGCAACAACACAATTGAAGAAAAGGTGTTTGGAGACCAAGTGTTCACTGCTATCCGCAAAGCTTGTGTTCTACCAGGCAGCAGTTATCCCTGCCCTCCTGTATACAATTCTTAAGGGATTGGACATGTTAGATGCAGGAAAAATGTTCCTCATGTTCTTGAGAACCAGGGGTCATAGTTTAAGAATAAAGGGTGGTGCCATTTAGGACTGAGATAAGAAAAAACCTTTTTAGCCAGAGAGCTGTGAATCTGTGGAATTCTCTGCCACAGAAGGCAGTGGAGGCCAATTCACTGGATGTATTCAAGAGAGAGTTAGATTTATCTCCTAGGGCTAGTGGAATCAAGGGATATGGGGAGAAAGCAGAAATGGGTGAAACTGATTCTGGATGATCAGCCATGATCATATTGAATGGCGGTGCTGGTTGGAAGGACGGAATGGCCTACTCCTCCATCTATTTTCAATGTTTCTATGTATACTTCAGAGACAAGGGCTGCCTATTGCAGAGTCTGCTTTATTTCTGAGTCGTCTTACCTGAATATCATTACATACAGATGGTCAAATATGTCAAACACAGGCATCTCACAAATGTACACCCACCTCCCTTATAAGAAAGGAATGTGTGAAACTATGAATACAACAAATTTACAAATTTAACCAATTAAATCTGGTTTGATCTATTTGATTCTATTTGATCTGTGTACTGTAACTCCACTGAAGTTGTTTACTTTGATGTTGGACTCATTGAAGCTTTAAAGGCCTGTCCCACTTGGCTGTCTTTCGCACGCCATTTACGCGGCCTGTTAGCGTGTGTGTAGCGTGTGTGTAGCGCAAGGGTAGCATGTGTGTAGCGCAAGGGTAGCGTGTGGGTAGCGCGGGGACGGATGCGTGGAGTGGTGTGGAGGAGTGTGGACTTCATCCTGCACGAAATCTTCGCGCGCCACCGGCCTGTCGTGTAACTGACGGCCAAAGTGGGACAGGCCCAAGACCCTGGCGCGACGCAACGTCTCACCTCCAACAGCAGCAGAAACAGGCAAACGATCACCGAACTCAGCCTGGGGCTCACAGCCGTTGCGGTCTGGATCTGCCCCCACTCCTACTCCCAGACCGGGGCCAAGAAAATTGAAGATAGACACAAAATGCAGGAGTAACTCAGCGGGACCGGCAGCATCTCTGGAGAGAAGCAATGGGTGACGTTTCGGGTCAAGATCCTTATTTCAGACTGAAGAGTCTCGGCCCGAAACATCATACATTGCTTCTCTCCAGAGATGCTGCCGGTCCCGCTGAGATACTCCTGCATTTTGCGTCTATCTTCAAATTATGTCACACGCTCTAGACGGCTGTGCGGGCGCATGATGACGTGCGCGACTCTCACGGGGCCGTCGCGCAATCGTCATTAACGGCCTGTCGCGTAAGTGACGGCCCAAGTGGGTCAGGCCCTGAAAGCCCTTGGCTTAGATTGGTTTAGTTTAGAGATACAGCTTGGAAACAGGCCCTTCGGCCCACTGAGCCCATGCCATCAAATACTCCAGAACCAGAAGGATAGTTAACCCAATGGCAATGGTTCAACGATTCTATGGACGTAGCCCAGACCATCACACAAACCAACCTCCCTTCCATTGACTCCATTTATACCTCTTGCTGCCTCGGCAAGGCCAGCAGCATAATCAAGGACGAGTCGCACCCTGCCCACTCCCTCTTCTCCCCTCTCCCATCAGGAAAAGGTATAGAATTGTGGAAACGCACACCTCCAGATTCAGGGACAGTTCCTTCCCAGCTGTTATCAGGCAACAGAACCATCAGTGTCAAGAGTCGCTGCCCCTAAATTAAACTAAACTATAAACTAAATATGGGCCTCTGCAGGGAGATGTCCCGGGTCACCCTATCCCTGGTCGTCATGGAGAGGGAGTATGGCCTGTTGCAGCAGGTAGGCCCAGGTGAACCAGTACATTCAGTTCTCAACCCTGGTTAGGCCAACGTTGTAGCCAATACAAGTGGAGAGAGGTGAAGCATTCAAGGGGTTGTGTTTAACGCTTCCTAGAATCAAGGGATATGGGGAGAAAGCAGGAATGTCGACTGATTTAGGATGATCAGCCATGATCATATTGAATGGCGGTGTTGGCTCGAAGGGCCGAATGGCCTAATTACTGAACCTATTTTCTATGTTTCCTGGAAGAAGGGAAGATCATCATGTATGATAGACACAAAGTGTTGGAGTAACTCAGCGGGTCAGGCAGCATCTCTGGATGGTAAGAATATGTGATGCTTAGCGTTGGGACACTTCTTCAGACTCTGACCCTGAAACGTCACCTATTCTTTTCCTCCAGAGATGCTGCCTGACCCGCTGAGTTACTCTCGCACTTTGTGCCACAGGTGGAGGCCAGTTCTCTGGATACTTTCAAGAGAGAGATAGGTAGGCGCTTAAAGACAGCAGGGTCAGGGGATATGGGGAGAAGGCAGGCACTGGGTACCGATTGTGGATGATCAGCCATGATCACATTGAATGGCGGTGCTGGCTCGAAGGGTCAAATGGCCTACTCCTTCACCTATTGTCTATTGTCTATTGTCTATTGTATCTCTAAACTAAATTAAGCTAAATTAAGCAGTGGTAGGAATGGACTACCTCAGTATCTGCCCTCCCATATCCCACGTCTGCAGAATGCACATCATGCACATTCAACCCAGAACTTTATTTTTAGTTTAGTGATACAGGACGGAAACAGGCCATTCAACTTACTGAATGCCCACCGACCTGCGATCCCCACACACAAACACTATCCTACACACACACACACACACACACACGTGGGGCAATTTACAATTATACCAGGCCAATTAACCTACAAACCTGTACGTCTTCGGAACGTGGGAGGAAACCGGACATTTCCACACGAAAAAACGCACGCAGACCACGGGGAGAACGTACAAACTCTGTACAGACAAGCACGTGTAGTTAGGATCGAACTTGGTGCTTTAAGGCAATGTCTCTACTGTTGCGCCACCATGTCACCCAAAGGGCTAAAGAACAATATGTTGCTTCAAAAAAACGAAGAATGCAACCCCCGTTTATTCTCCCCTTTGCGTCGCAAACAAACAATGTTTTTTTGCTCATCCGAAGGATAGCCTGCAAATGATGTTTGTGTCACTCTGTGGCTGGTTAATGAGTAATCAACTCTCACAGCTTGAGTGTTAGGGTGGTAATTTGGTAGCTTGCCATGCTCTAGACCCATGGAAAAGTGCTTCATTAATGTGAAGATCTGTATAATCAAACAATTAGCAGCTTCCCTGCTGCTGAGTCTGCCTTCACATCATTATTCACGCTCGCCCACAGTACTTATCTTTGGTGCAGGGGGATGCCAATGACAGCTACTTTACCAACACAGTGCGCAACCCCTGGGATTCAGTTTTAAACTGTGTGTTTATGTGCCCGAGTCTAGTCTTTTAGGTCGTTTGTTTGGGCCGCCTGGCTCGTTCGTAGTGCAGTTGCTCTACCTTTGTCAACCTGGCCTTATTTGTACAGTGGGTTCTAGGGGAGAAGGCAGGAGAGTGGGGTGGAGAGGGAAAGGTAGATCAGCCACGATTGAATGACGGAGTAGACTCGACGGGCCGAATAGCCTAATTTTGTTTCTAAAACTTGGGAACTTGGGGGGGGGGGGGTTAATGAAAGCAAGAAATGTCCAGGACAAACCAAAGCTGGCAACAGATGAGCTTCCATAGTCTGAAGAAGGATCTCATCCCGAAACGTCACCCAGTCCTTCTCTCCAGAGATGCTGCCTGACCCACTGAGTTACTCATGCCATTTGTGTCTATCTTCAGGTTCCACACTATCTTCAGGTTGTCTGTTGGCTAGGGATGGTGTGAGAATAGGACACATCATTGCCAACTGTGGAACTGCTCAACCCACGTTTAGTGGAGGAAGGGAAGCAGGGTGGGGGGATGCAAGCGGGAGGGGGAGGATAGAGTTTGGACTGAGTTTGTTTAGTCTCCAAAATATCCAATGGTACTTAATTGTTACATGCACCGATGTACAGTGAAAACCTACATTTGCATGTAGAGAGTTGTAGACGTAGCCCAGTGCAACTTGCAAACAAATCTCCCTTCCATTGACTCCGACTACACTTCATGCTGCCTCAGCAAGGCTACCAGTATGATCACGAACCAGTCCCAACCCGGCCACTCCCTCTTCTCCACTCTCCCATCAGGCAAGAGGTACAGAGGTGTGAAAACACACACCTCCAGATTCAGGGACAGTTTCTTCCCAGCTGTTATCAGGCAACTGAATAATCCTCTCATCAGTTAGCGCGCGGTCCTGACCTCCCATCTATCTCAATGGAGACCTTTGAGCTATTCCTCATTGTACTTTATCGTATTTCAATATTACATTTTGAAGTGAATATTGTACCCTTTATCCTTTATTTATGCTCGTGGACGGCTTGATTGCATTCATGGGCCGAATGGCCTACTCGAAGGGCCGAATGGCCTACCCCTGCACCTAATTTCTATGTTTCTATGTTTCTATGTCTATTCTTTTTTTTCACTGGGTAGCACGCAAACAAAAGTTTTTCACTGTACTTCGGTACACCTGACAATAATAAACTAAACTGAGCTGAAACTAATAGACTGCAATGGATTTCCTATAAATTAATTGGAATGAACCACGGGGGAACAATGGAGGAGAACTTTGTGCCTTCCACCACAGTAATGAATGCGGTTATGGATGTTTGTGTTAAACCTTATTGTGTATTGGATGTTCTTTTATATTGTACCGCTGCTGGCAAATTCATTTCACTGCACTTTATTGTGTATGTGATGAATAAATCTGATTGATTGATTGACTGATCTTGATTGAACCCCCTTTTCCGGTCCAACTCGCCCATGCTGGCCATCAATGTTAGTCCCATTTGCCCGTGTTGGCCCATACTACTTGAAACCTTTCAATCCATAAAATGTTCAAGAAACTCAAGGAACACCTCCGGTTTCAGGGACTGTTTCTTCTCAGCTGTTATCAAGCTAATGAACCATCTTATTAACAACTGGGGGATGATCAGCCATGATCATATTGAATGGCGGTGCTGGCTCGAAGGGTCGAATGGCCTACTCCTGGACCTATTGTCTTTTGTCCAAATAGAGTGTCTGAAGAAGGGTCTCAACATGAAACGTTACCCAATCCTTCTCTCCAGAGATGCTGCCTGTCCCGCTGAGTTACTCCAGCATTTTGGGTCCGTCTTCGGTTTATAGACAATAGACAATGGGTACAGGAGTAGGCCATTCGGCCCTTCGAGCCAACACCACCATTAAATGTGATCATGGCTGATCATCCCCAATCAGTACCCCGTTCCTGCCTTCTCCCCATATCCACTGACTCCGCTATCTTTAAGAGCCCTATCTAGCTCTCTCTTGAATGTATCCAGAGAACCAGCCTCCACCGCCCTCAGAGGCAGAGAATTCCACAAACTAAACCAGCGTCTGCAGTTCCTTCCTACACATTCTTAATGACCTCAGCAGAGACACTTGTGCTACCTTCAATTGGACTTTACTGGACTTATCTTGCACTAAAAGTTATCCCCTTCATCATGTATCTGTACACTGTGAATGGCTCGATTGTACTTGAAGTGCCGAATGGCTTACTCCTGCACCTATTGTCTATTGTCTATTGTAATGTCTTTCTGCCGACTGGTTAGCATGCAACAAAGACTTTTCATTGTACCTCAGTACACGTGACAATAAACTAAACTAAAACAATTGTAAGAATCACAGTTCATAAATTGTTAAAATAGTCAAGGCCAAATAATGAATCCAATCAAAAAGGTTAATTAAACTTTTGTGTTTAAGAAGGAACTGCAGATGCTGGAAAATTGAAGGTAGACAAAAGTGCTGGAAAAACTCAACGGGTGCAGCAGCATCTATGGAGCGGAGGAAATAGGCAACGTTTCGAAACTGCCCAAGCGGAATATGAGGTGCTGCTCCTCCAATTTCCGGTGGTGCTCACTCTGGCCATGGAGGAGGCCCAGGACAGACTTTTGTTTTGATCTCAGACTGGAGATCAAAGGAGTAGAGTTTAGGATACAACTGAACTAAAGTCCAGTTGCTCATCATCTGCAATGTTATGGATAGATTTAGCATATTGACATTGGAGGAAGTGCAGTTGGATTTGTGAGTGAAATTAATTATGAGAAAAGATGACAAAAACCATAGTTGCCACGCATGGAATTTCAACGGTTAACATATGATTTGTTAGAAATTTTACAAGTGAAACAAATAGGGTGAATGGAGAGGGGTAGTCACCAAAGATGATGTCTAAAAATTCAAACCCGACCTCTCAGGAGGAGTTGGAAACATTTATAAAAATGTCGTGGAATGTTTGACCTAATTTTCATTGACTCAGTTGTTTATTGTTGGGGCAGTGGTAGAGATGCTGCCTTACAGCACCAGAGGCCCAGGTTCCATCCAGATCACGGGTGCTGACTGTACGGAGTTTGGGTTTTACTCAGGGTGCTGCAGGTTTGTTGGTTAATTGGCTTTGGAGACATTGTAAATTGTTGCTTGTACCTGTATGTGTGTAGAATAGTGTTAGTGTGTGAGGATCGCTGGTCGGCACGGACTTTGTGGGCCGAAGAGTCTGTTTTCACGCTGCATCTCCGAGCTAACCAGAACAAATTTTTAATCTGCAATTAACTTTGTTAATTAAGATTATAGATGATGTGAAGATAAAGTAGCTGAATAGAATCCCAGATTAACCATTATCGAGAACCAGGAACAAGATGGAGAGGCTAACTAGACTGCTCTGTTTCTTGGTTGCCACGTTGTCAGGAGCGTGACTGAGTATACAGCATGGAGCACTGTTTGAGTCTAGTGGTGACATTTAGTTTAGTTTAGAGATAGAGCGCGGAAACAGGCCCTTTGGCCCACCGAGACCGCGCTGACCAGCGACCCCCGCACATTAACACTGCCCTGCACTTGGGACAATTTACATTTATACTAAGCCAATTAACCTACAAACCTGCTGGTCTTTCTAGTGTGGGAGAAAACCGAAGATCTCATAGAAAACCCATGCAGGTATGACTCAAGAACTCTATAACATCCTCGTAAATCTTCCTCGTACTCTTTCCAGTTTAATGACGTTCTTCCTGCACCAAAGTGACCAAAACTGAACACAGTATTGTACCCTTCCTTGGTCATCTGTTGCCGGCCCTGATTTGTTCTGGCCTTTTCCTACCACCAGTTCCTCCCCCTCTACCTTCAGTCTCAAGAAGGATCCCGACCTGAAATGTCATCTATCCCTTTCCTCCAGACACACTGAGTTACTCCAGCACTTTGTGTCTATCTACAGTATTCCAAGTGCAGCCCCACCAGCGTCTTGATTGTCTGCAACATAATGTTCCAACGCCTATAGCCTAATAGGTAGGAAGGAACTGCAGCTGCTGGTTTATACCAAAATTAGATACAAAGTACTGGAGTAACTCAGTCAGTCAAGCACTGCCTCTGGAGAAAAAGGACGAGTATAGGGCTCTTAAAGATAGCGGAGTCAGGGGATATGGGGAAAAGGCAGGAAAGGGGTACTGATTGTAGGTATGTTATAATACTTACCTTCAGCAGCGCTGCAATTCTGCCACTGGCTGCGAGCGCGATTTTTGGTGCGTTTGAGAGGGGGGGGGGGGGGGAAACACGATTTACTCCTACCTTGTCCTGGATTATATTTTGTCGGAGTGCAAGCTTTTGCTGAAGAATTGTTCCGACGGCCGTTCTGTGTCTTTTTTAAAAAAAAATCACCTGACAAGTTCAGTGCTGGAGACATTTTAAAATCAGCTTCTGAAGCCGTCAACGCCGACAACGGGGATGGATTTCACGTAGGTGACAGGTAAAAGAAAGCCGTTTATTTTTATGTATAAAAGTGTTTCTTAAGATGCATTTAATTCACATTTTAAGTTGCGAAACGGTGATTTGGTCCCCATACGAACCGGCAGTATTTTTCATGCCGATATGGGGGTCTAAATCACGGCAAACCGCAATGTTCCAAATGATCGCGTTCCAGAAAAACCCACTCGCAAGTTGATTTAAATGGCCAATAATTTGCAGGTATTAAACATTAAATTCCTGCCATTTGGCCTATAAATCTATGACAATGAGATAAAAAAATTATGTTATATTGTGAATTCTTGTGTGAATGTTATTTGGACACTTAGGCTATTTAAAAATGTTAATCTATTCTTAAGAAATTGATAGATGTTTAGATCTAGTAATTGAATTTTGTAATTAGCTACAATTAGGTAACTAACTAATTATATGCTTTAATTTCAAGTCATCTAAGTAAGATTGTTTCATATTTGTTTCAGAATGTTTCAATCTATAATAACAGAACATTTCTTTCAGTTCCCTTAATTTTTAAGAAAGTTATGGGCTTTTGACTGTCCTCGATCACAGCTTTTGTGTTCAGTCAATGGAAAAACAATAGGGAAGATGCTAATTTCAGAGCATGAAAATGGCCATAACTTTTTTAATACTGAAGATATGAAAATGAATTAGGTGTCAAATTAAACTTCTTTTTATGCTTTATCTGATGGGATAAATTACAGACTTGATTTTTTGAATCTCAAAATTTTGTGACATTGCTATGGATTGGAGATGATCAGCCATGATCATATTGAATGGCAGTGCTGGCTCGATGGGTCGAATGGCCTACTGCACCTATTGTCTATTGTCTTTTGTCTATTGTCTATACTCTATTCCCTGACTGGTGATGACCAGAATGCTAAAATACTTCTTCACCACCTTATCGATCTGCAAGGCCACTTTCAGGAAACTCTATCAGGTCAGTTTAGTTTATTGTCAAGTGTATCGAGGTATGGTGAAAAGCTTTTGTTGCGTGCTATCCAGTCAGCAGAAAGACAATACATGATTACAATCTAACCATTTACAGTGTACAGATACATGATAAGGGAATAACGTTTGGAAGGAACTGTAGATGCTGGTTAAACTGAAGATAGACACAAAATGCTAGAGGAACTAAGCGGGACAGGCAGAATCTCTGGAGAGAAGGAATGGGTGACGTTTCGGGTCGAGACTGAAGAACGGTCTTGGCCCGAATCGTGACCCATTCCTTATCTCCAGAGATGTTGCCTGTCCCGCTGAGTTACTCCAGCATTTTGTGACTATCACGAGAAAGGAATAGCATTCAGTGCAAGGTGAAGCGAGTGCAGGAGAATGAGGGGTGATCTTATAGAGGTGTATAAAATCATGAGAGGAATAGATCGGGTAGATGCATAGAATCTTTTGCCCAGAGTAGGGGAATCGAGGACCAGAGGACATAGGTTTATGGTGAAGGGGAAAAGATTTAATAGGAATCTGAGGGATAACTTGTTCGCACAAAGGGTGGTGGGTGTATGGAACGAGCTGCCGCAGGAGGTAGTTGAGGCAGGGACCATCCCAACTTGTAAGAAACAGTTAGACAGGTACATGGATAGGAAAGATTTGGAGGGATACGGACAAGGCGCAGACAGGAGGGATTAGTGTAAGCTGGGACATTGTTGGCCAGTGTGGGCAAGTTGGGCCGAAGGGCCTGTTTCCACACTGTTTCATTCTAAAGTCCGATCATAGTTAAAGTGAGAAATGTTGCTGTAGGAGTAGATATTTAAGAGTGTGTAGCGATTGTAATACGTGATTAATGATCTGCTTCTGTGGCTAGCACGCAAATAGTCGCCTGAGTCGGGCGCCATCTTATACTTGCCTCCATGCTTTAAGTCATGCGTTATTGTTCGTGGTTTCATAACATCAACCCCACAGTGAACTGAGGTTGGATCCAGTTTATTAGCAATCAAAGGTCAGCAAAACCTAAAGGTTTCCATAAAATTCCATTCTAGTATTAATTTGAAATATTAATCATCTTTACAAACCATACCATACCACAAAGCGCTTCCAGCAACATCTTAAACGCTTGAACATTAGATTGCAAAACACATCATTGAGTTTGGTTGATATGAAATAGAAGATATTATTATTTAAATTATATGAGCTATGGGCTTTTATTCACAACTTAATAACATTATGCCGCATTTGTCTGGAAGTGAAATGAATACACTGAGAGGAACTATATTAAAAAAAAACTTTGAACTATCAAATACGTTGAAAATTCTATTTTCTAATATTAAATTCATGAGATGCTTCAGTAATCATGTTCTGTAGAAGATGTAAAGACTCTGAAATTGCAGCCGCAGTGAATGATGAGGAATTCAATATTTAAAAACTAAGCAATGTGGTTTATTTGAAACTTCTACATTGCTTCTTTTTAAAAATCATCGCAAAATTCTAATCCGAAGCTCCCCAACTATGGAGTGCTGTTCCGAAATAAATAATATTTATTATTGTCTGTTTTAGATGGGGAGGGGGAGATAGCTTGGAAGCGAAGAGAAAGATTCAGTAGGAAGAAACTGCAGATGTTGGTTTAAACCGAAGATAGACACAAAAAACTGGAATAACACAGCGGGCCAGGCAGCATTTCTGGAGAGAAGGAACGGGTAACATTTTGGGTCAAGACCCTTCTTCAAGAACCCGCTGAGTTACTCCAGCACTTTGTGTCTATCTTCAGTGAAAATCTGCATCTGCACTTCCTTCATACATATTTAATCTGACTTTATCTTGCATTAAGCGTTATTCCCTTATCCTGTATCTGTACATTGTGGACGGCTTAATTGTAATTAAATACAATCTTTTCGCTGACTGGCTAGCATGCAACAAAAAGGATTTCACTGTACCTCAGTACATGTGACAATAAACTAAACTAAACTAAGTGTGATCTTGTTCTGAAAAAGGACACAAAGTGCTGAAGTAACTCCACAGGTCAGACAGCATCTCTGGAGATGCTGAAGGGTAACGTTTTGGGTCGGGACCCTCCTTCAGCCTGATGGTCTGAATTAAGTCTTTCACTCAGAGGGTGGTGAGTGCCTGGAACGTGCTGCCAGGGGCGGTCGTTGAGACACATACGATAGTGGCACCGCACAGTGTTTTGGAAAGTTTCTGAAGTGTCCCAACCTGAAACGTCACCTATCCATGTTTTCCTGAGATGCTGTCTGACCCGCTGAGTTCCTCCAGCACTTTGTGTCTTTTCATGGACTGTCTTTAGTTGTACTAAGGACTCCAGGTTTTTTTTGAACTAGTATTGTGGTTCTTTTGTGGTTTGTAAATTAGCGTCCGCAGTTCCTCGTTCCTTGGTCTGAAGAAGGGTCTCGACCTGAAACGTCACCCGTTCCTTCTCTCCAGAGATGCTGCCTGTCCCGCGGAGTTACTCCAGCTTTTTCTGTCTCTCTTCGGTTTAAACCAGCATCTGCAGTTCCTTCCTACACATTGTTCAGTTATTTATTTTATACCATGCACACTTCTTTTTTGAGAAATATCTGACTCAAACTTTTTCTTACTGATGATTTGCCGTACAGAAAGAGCTAGTCTGATCTATTAGCTAATAACTCCCTCCTTATCTGCAGGGAATTGGCCATCTTCCTGTTTTGACGATTGGAAATAGAAGATTCAGAATACTACTGGGGCCAATTTCACAGAATATGTTTGCAAAACTGCACCTGCCCTGCTAAGACACCATCAAGACCTAAACAGTTCACATGCAAATCAATTGGTTGGGGGAAGGGAGGTTTACAATGGCAAGTAATGGATCTTACTCAATAATGCAGACAATACTGGTGCCAATCTTCTTCTTGTGTATGGCATGTACAGCCTAAAGTTGTAGGACAACTTGTTCTATTTGATCTTATTTGATTGTGCACGCCGGGTTGATTGCATTCGTCAAAACAGGGCGGACCACGTGAAGGTTGCAATCTCAATCCCCAACTGGTGCCAATAAATAAAAATAATGGGCTGTCTAAAATACCATCACCTGCCACATAATACTTAGTGCCAGAGACAGGGCGGCACAGTGACGCAGTGGTAGAGTTGCTGCCTCACACCACCAGAGACCCAGGTTCGATCCTGACCACTGGTGCTGTCTATATAGAGTTTGTACGTTCTCCCCGTCACCTGCGTGGGTTTTCTTCGAGATCTTCTCTTTCCTCCCACACTCCAAAGACGTACAGGTTTTGTAGGTTTATTGGCTTGGTATGAAACGTAAAATTGTCCCTAGTGTGTCTAGGGTAGTGTTAGTGTGCAGGGATCGTTGGTCAGCGCAGGCTCAGTGGGCCGAAGGGCCTGTTTGCGCGCTGTATCTCCAAAACTAAAGCTGAAATTAAAAAAACATGTCACATAAAACGTAATGTCGTAGATATTATCATCCCCTTTAAACTTATCATCAAACGGAACTGGGTCTCAGTTTAGTTTAGTTTAGTGTAGGTTAGTTTAATTTATATAATACAGCACAGAAACAGACCCTTCGGCCCACCGAGTCCACGTCAACCAGCGATCACTCCGTACACTAGCGCTACCCTACGCACTAGGGACAATTTACTATTTTTTTCCAAAGCCAATTAACCTACAAACCTGTACGTCTTTAGAGTGTGGGAGGAAACCGGAGCACCCATGGTCACGGGGAGAATGGACAAACTCCGTACAGTCACTGCCCATAGTCAGGATTGAACCCGGGTCTCTGGCACCAGTAGGCAACAACTCTACCGCTGTGCCACTGTCCTGTCCCAACCATGCTGCTACGTGAAAGCTCTCTGCATGCTAACTGCACGAGTGAGCTGCTCACGGTACATACAGCAGAGGTTCAGGAGTTGTTGATGACCAAGCACAAGGACCACTGAACTAGCTCTTTAGTCTGAAGAAGGGTCTCCATCAGTCTGAAGAAGGGTTTCGGCCCGAAACGTCGCCTACTTCCTTCGCTCCATAGATGCTGCTGCACCCGCTGAGTTTTTCCAGCATTTTTGTGTACCTTAGCTCTGTAGACATCTTGGCTGGTATGGACAAGTTGGGTCAAGGGACCAGTTTCTGTATTGTGTAACATAGAGTTATTACTCAGCCATTACTTTCAGGAATCTTCACTTTATCTGTCTCAGCTGGCAGTATTGCAATGTAATGCCAATTCTCTGGATACTTTCAAGAGAGAGTTAGATATAACTCTTAAAGATAGCGGAGTCAAGGGATATAGGGAGAAGGCAGGAACGGGGTAATGTTTGTGGATGATCAGCCATGATCCAAGTGGATGGGTGGTGCTGAATAGCCTACTCCTGCACCTATTGTCTGTTGTCTATTGTCTATTGAAAGCCATTCAGCTGGGTGAATCTCTCGTGAAATAAATTAAATTCCATTGACTCCGTTTGCACCTCATGCTGCCTCAGCAAGGCCAGCAGCATAATCAAAGACAAGTCGCACCCTGGCCACCCCCTCTTCTCCCATCTCCCATCAGTCTTTCAGCTGGCTGGTTAGCACACAGAAAAAGCTTTTCACTGTACCTCAGTACACATGACAATGAACTAAACTGAACTGAACTTCACTGAATGAGTTACATTAACAGCCTTCGAACATAATGTTCCATTACACAACACCTTTGCTATCAGGCGATCCAATAAGCTGCTGAGTGGTCAGTGCAAACCAACATTGGGGCTTATTTTTAGAGTCATAGAGTGATACAGTGTGGAAACAGGCCCTTCAGCCCAACCTGCCCACACCAGCCAACACGTCCCACCTGCCTGCTTATGGTCCATATACTGTACCTCCAAACCTGTCCTATCCAATGTACATGTCTAACTGTTTCTTAAACGCTGGGATAGTCCCAGCCTCGACAACCTCCTCTGGCAGCTTGTTCCATCCAACCACCAGCCTTTCTGTGAAAAAGTTACCGCTCATATTCCTATTAAATCTTTTCCCCTTCACCTTGAACCTATGTCCTCTGGTCCTCGATTCCCCTACTCTGGGCAAGAGACTCTGAGCATCTACCCGATTTATTCCTCTCATGGTTTGCTGCCACTTGTTGTCAAGTCGATTCGCTCCAGCTTGAAAGTCAACCACTGATTCGTCCAAAAAGTAGAACACTTTAGAACGTTTAAAAAACAGTCCCTTTGACCTGGCCAAATCAAACTGGGTGAATCTCCCTTGAAATAAATCAAACCCAAGTGATTTGAATTTGGTGAAGCAACCAATGATTCAATGATTAATGTTCATAAGTGATAGGAGCACAATGAGGCCATCCGGCCCATCAAGTCTACTCCGTCATTCAATCATGGCTGATCTATATCTCCCTCTCAACCCCATTCTCCTGCCTTGTCCACATAACCACTGACATCCTTACGAATCAAGAATCTATCTATCTCTGCATTAGGAATATCCATTGATGGCCTCCACAGCCTTCTGTGGCAATTAATTCCACAGATTCACCACCCTCTGACTAAAGAGATTCCTCCTCATCTCCTTCCTAAAGGGTACCGTCCTTTTATTCTATAATAATCTCTGATCCTGTACTCTCCCACAAGTGGAAACATCCTTTTTGTCCCGTGTGACAAGTCGCAGTGATATTCTTTGTTCTGCCTACCCAAGGTATACAAAGAGTTGCTACATAAAGGGCTACATAAAGAGTTACAAATATCCCATTTTAACACATACTATTTTTAACACATTCCATTGCGGCCCCCCTTAGTTCTCGGTGATTCCCCCACACCGGGTCCTCCTTAGAAGGATTTCAGGATAACTAAAAGAATCTTCTAGCATTGGTTACAAGTCTGACATACCAGATAAATATTTACTAGAATACCAGAATACAGAAACAGGGATGTAATGCTGAGGCTCTATAAAGCTCTGGTCCGGCCGCATTTGGCGTATTGTGAGCAATTCTGGGCACCATATCTGAGGAAGGATGTGCTGGCTCTGGAGAGGGTCCAGATGAGATTTACAAGAATGATCCCAGGAATGAGTTGGTTAACCTATGATGAGCCTCCTACTCGCTGCAGTTTAGAACGGCGAGGGAGATCCTCATTGAAACTTGCCGAATAGTGAAAGGCCTGGATAGAGTGGATGTGGAGAGGATGTTTCCACTAGTGGGAGAGTCTAGGTCATAGCCTCAGAATTAGAGGACCTTCCTTTCGGGAGGAGATGAGGAGGAATTTCTTTAATCAGAGAGTGGTGACTCTGTGGAATTCATTGCCACAGAAGATGCCAAGTCAATGGTTATTTTTACATAGATACATAGATATATAGACAATAGGAGCAGGAGTAGCCAGCTTCGAGCCAGCACCGCCATTCAATGTGATCATGGCTGATCATCCACAATCAGTACCCTGTTCCTGCCTTCCCATATCGCTTGATTCTGCTAGCCCTACGATCTCTATCTTTTGAATGCATCCAGTGAATCGGTCTTCACTGTCTTCTGAGGCAGAGAATTCCACAAATTCACAACACTCTGGGTGAAAACGTTTTTCCTCATCTCAGTTCTAAATGGCCTACCCCTTATTCTTAGCTGTGATCCCTGGTTCTGGACTCCCCAACATCGGAAACATGTCTCCTGCATCTGGAGTGTCCACTCCCTTAACAATTGTGTATGTCTCTACAAGATATCCTCTCATCCTTCTAAATTCCAGTGAATACAAGCCTAGTCGCTCCCTTCTTTCATCTTATGACAGTCCCACCATCCCGGGAATTAACCTCGTGGACCTATGCTGCATTCCCTCGATAGCAAGAATGTCCTTCCCCAAATTTGGAGACCAAAACTGCACACAATACTCCAGGGCTTAGTACAAGGCTTATACTGCATCTCGAGGAGCCTGGATCCTATAGGGCCATAGCCCTTTTAAATATGGATCAAAAGATACTAGCTAAGACTTTGGCTCATAGATTAAGCTTAGTTATCGGTAAACTAATACATCCAGATCAAACTGGATTCATACCTAAACGACACTCACCTTATAATTTGAGACGTTTGTTCAACAAAATATATTCGCAGAGAATGCCAAATGAAGACCTAACAATTATTTCTCTAGATGCAGAAAAAGCTTTCGACCAAGTGGAATGGTCTTATCTTTTCACAGTGCTGGAAAATTTTCAATTGGGAGAAAACTTTACTTTATGGGTGAAGCTTTTATACACTAACCCGACAGCTAGAATACTAACAAATCAAATGCTTTCACCTACATTTTATTTATCTAGGGGTAACAGAGGAGGATGTGCTCTTTCTCCAATGTTGTTTGCTTTAGCCATAGAACCTCTTGCTGCGAGTATCAGGTCCCATTCAGGCATTTATGGATATAATACCAAATATACATACAATAAAATCTCATTATATGCAGATGATGTACTTTTATATTTTTCACACCTCTGGAATTCTCTGCCACAGAGGGTAGTTGAGGCCAGTTCATTGGCTATATTTAAGAGGGAGTTAGATGTGGCCCTTGTGGCTAAAGGGATCAGGGTGTATGGAGAGAAGGCAGGTACAGGATACTGAGTTGGATGATCAGCCATGATCATATTGAATGGCGGTGCTGGCTCGAAGGTCCGAATGGCCTACTCCTGCACCTATTTTCTATGTTTCTATGTTTCTATACATTACTAATCCCCAAGTTAGTATTTTAAATGTTCTAAACATTATGGAACAATTTGGTTCTTTTTCTGGACGCAGAATAAATTGGAATAAAAGCGAAATTATGCCAATAAAAGAACAACTCCCTAATTTTCTTTCAGAATCGTTACTGAAAAGTTCAGATATCTTGGAATTTACGTGACTAGGAAGTATTCTTCTCTATTTAAAATAAACTTCCTACCATTAATTATAAACCGTATGCCTACATCCAATTTTGGAAAACACTTCCTATCTCCCTTATATAGATTAAACGCCATAAAGATGATCTTCTTTCCGCAACCTTTATACTTATTTCAATCAATACCGATATATCACTAACTTTATTTGGGACTACAAAACCTATAGAATACACAAAAGACATTTGTGCAAATCCAAAGAAAATGGAAGATTAACTCAACCTAATTTTCTTTTTTACTACTGGGCAACTAATATTAAAAATATAACGTTCTGGTTGGACGATACATGTCAACATGTAAATTGGTTAAAAATGTAGTGGGAAGTTTGTTTGCCTTTTAGTATAGGCTCGATCCTCCTATCCAATACATTTGAATAAGTCAACATATGAACAAAATCCGATAATACACAGTACTATCTGTATCTGGAAACAGCTGAAATTTAGTCTTAAATTGAGAAATATGTTTCTCCTTCTTCCTATTGCAAACAATCCCTCGTTTAAACCGTCTACTTTAGATATGGTGTTTGTTCAATGGAAGAACCTGGGAATCAATATTGTGGGAGACCTCTATAAGAAGGGGACTCTCTTCTTTTCAAGAACTACAGGAGAAATATCACTTGAATGCCAATAATTTTTTTAGATACCTTCAAATCCGAGATTATGTGATACCATATACACAAGACTGTCCTCTTATGGGTCCAGATATATTAGACGATTATTTGAATAAACATGCCGATACAAGTAAGTTGATATCTTACATTTATAACACTCTTCTAAATATTGACACCCCACCCTCTGAGATTTATAGGTGAGCATGGGAGGACGAGCAGGGTTTACCCATTTCGAAAGATATATGGGAGGAAAGCCTACTATGCATACATTACTGTTCTTTAAATGCCAGGCATTGCCTGATACAATTTAAAGTATTGCATAGGTTCTACTACTCAAAGACCAAATTGAACAAGATCTTCCCAACTGTCTCTCCTCTCTGTGATAAATGTCACTTCCAAGAAGCCACTCTAACTCATTATTTTGTATCCTGTATAAAAAACAAAAATTCTGGACGGGAATATTCAATATCACTTCTAAAACACTTAAAATTCAATTGGAGTCAGATTCAAAATTAATAATATTAGGAATGTCACAGGGCTGCACTAACTTAACGATATTCCAAAGACGCTTCCTTGACTATGGTTTAATAACTGCGAAAAAACATACTTAAATTCTGGAAAATGATTACAGTCCCCACAGTGAAGATGTGGATCACAGAAATGACCGAGACACTACATCTAGAAAAAATAAGGCTTGTCTTGACTGACAAACCAGATCAATTTTCCAAAATATGGCTCCTTTTATTGAATTTTTCAACAACATAATGGTTGAACACAATCTCAAAACTGGTGCTAGGGTCAGGTGAGCGGGCGTAAGGAAGGGCAGTGGGATATATCTCCGCTTCTTTCACTTCTTAGATAGCCTTTTATTGTCATTCAGACCGAAGTCTGAACGAAATTGCAGCAGTCATACATTAATACCATACAATAAAACAACAATAAACACACATTAACATCCACCACAGTGAGTCCACCCAGCATCTCCTCACTGTGATGAAGGCAAAAGTCTTAGATCGCAGTCTCTTCCCTCCTCTTCTCCCTCTGCGCTGGGGCGATACCCCCCCCCCCCCCCCCCCCCACCCGGGCGATGTTAAGAACAGTCCCGCGGCTCAAACACCGCGGCCCGGGGTGGTTGATGCTGCCGCCCACAAGTCCTGCAGAAGCAGCTGCTGGCCCGCGGCCGAACCCCGGACTCAGGCCACCGCCGCCAGAACACCGTCCCAGCCACCCTCACGCGAGTACTGCGCCGTCTTCAGCCTCGGACCGGGCCGCCCCGACTTGGGCGTCGCTTCTCCCCCCGGACCGGGCCGCCCCGACTTGGGCTTCGCTTCTTCCCCGGGCCGGGCTGCCCCGACTTGGGCGCCGAACCTCCCTCGGGCTGCCAGCGCCGCACCTCCCCGAGCTCGGCCGCTCCGACGGGAGCCTCGTTCCACCCTCGGGCTGGCCGTCCTCACGGGAGCGTCCCAACCTCTTCCAGCCCTGAGCCGGACCACCCTCACGGGAGCGAGCTCAGGGCGAGTCCTGACGGGCTCTGCCTCCGGAGCCTCGAGATCGTCAGCTCCATTAGGCCTCATCGCAGACGGAGGCAGAGAAGGGGAATACGACAAAAAGGTCGTATTCCCCCGCAGGGAGAGACTGCAAACCCCGTTTCAACCCCCCCCCCCCCAAAACACAAACTAAAACCAAAAAACTAGACTAACCAAACAAAATAAACAACATAAAAAACACAAAGACAACGGGACCGCCGGTAAGCCGCTGCAGCCAGAGCCGCGCCGCCACTTCTTCATTGGTTCTGGCGTTTTTCTTTTTTCTTTTTCGTGTCTTTTTCAAAATTCTTTCTTTTCTATTTCTTTTCTTCTTTCTTTCACTTTTTTTCCTTTTTTCCTTTTTTCCGATTTAGTTATTAGTTTACAAAATGTTAAAATTGAAGCAGTACGAAAATTGTATAATTGTTATGTCGATTACTTTCTCCTTGTAAAATTACTTCTATTAAAATAAATATATATATTTTTTAAAGTTACATTATACTACATCTGCCATGCATCTGCCCACTCACCCTGCATCCTCATAGCATCATCTTCACAGTTCACACTGCCACCCAGCTTTGTGTCATCTGCGAATTTGCTAATGTTACTTTTAATTCCTTCATCTAAATCATTAATGTATATTGTAAACAGTTAATGTATATTGTTAAGGCAGAGATAGATAGATTCTTGATTAGTACAGGTGTCAGAGGTTATGGGGAGAAGGCAGGAGAATGGGGTTAAGAATGAGAGATAGATCAGCCATGATTGAATGGCAAAGTAGACTTGAAGGGCCGAATGGCCTAATTCTGCTCCTATCACTTATGAACATGAATATTTACCAGCCCAGTCTGACAGAACAGTGGCCCTATATGAATTTGCATTTTTTTTTCCTAGAGAATATTAAAAAAATAACATTCTTGCCTATGAAATTTACCACTAAAACTTTAAGATATTTTGCAACAAGAGGTCAGCTTTAAAGATAATCAGAAATGCTATTTAATTGTACTAAGCACGTAAACCAAGTGTTTTGTTATCAAAGTGCACGTGATAACGCTGATTATTTTTAGTACTGAACACTTGGCAATCCTGCAGTAAGCGTATTATATGAAGGAGAAGCCATTAGCTGCTGGAAGTACATCAGTCAAGTGCATCCTACTTGCAAATCCTTCTGGTGCGATGGAACCAGTCGCTGGGAGAACACGGTAATATGAGGCAAAATGTTACCAAATCATGAGCAACTGAGGCTCAGGAAGACAGAATACAGGGACCTGCAGGTGCTGGTTTACAAAACAAGACACAAAGTGCTGGAGTAACTCAGCGGGTCAAGCAGCAAATCTGAAGAAGGATCTCATAGTCATAAGGGATAGGAGCAGAAATAGCCATTCGGCCCATCAAGTCTACTCCGCCATTCTATCATTTGAAATATGATGTTACTCGTCCCGAAACGTCATCTATCCATAATGTCATCCTGGGATGCTGGCTGATCTGCTGAATTTAGTTTAGTTTAGTTTAGAGATACAGCTTCGGCCCACCGGGTCCGTGCCGACCAGCGATCCCTGCACATTAACACTATCCTATACCCACTCAATAGTCAATAGTCAATAGTCAATAGTCTATTTAATTGTCATTTGGACCCCTGGAGGTCCAAATGAAATGCCGTTTCTGCAGCCATACATTCCACACAAATAGATCCCAGACACAACATAATTACATTTTACATAAACATCCATCACATAGCTGTGATGGAAGGCCAAAAAAACTTATCTCTCCACTCGGGTCACTTGTTACATTTACCAAGCCAATTAACCTACAAACCTGCACGTCTTTGGAGTGTGGGAGGAAACCGAAGATCTCGGAGAACGGGGAGAACGTACAAACTCTGTACAGACAGCACCTGTAATCGAGATCGAACCCGGGTCTCTGGCACTGCATTCACTGTAAGGCAGCAACTCTACCGCTGTGCCCCAAATATCTTATAAATGTTGTTATAGTACCTGCCTCAACTACCTCCTCTGGCGGCTAATTCCATATACAATCAGTGTGAATGTTCACAACAGCAAATTTTGCAATAAAACCAACGGCTACTGATTTATCATATAAGTAGTTATGTTAAATTGTTCTATGATAAAGAATCTGAGGGGTAACTTTTTCACACCAAGGGTGGCGGGTGAATGGAACGAGCTGTCAGAGGAGGTAGTTGAGGCTGGGACTATTGCAATGTTTAAGGAACAGTTAGACAAGTAAATGGATCGGACTGGTTTGGAGGGAACGCAAACGCGGGCAGGTGGGACTAGAGTAGATTGGACATGTTGGCCGGTGTGGGCAAATTGGGTCGAAGGGCCTGTTTCCACGCTGTATCACTCTATCTATAACGTCCATCCTTCTGGAAATTATACGTTGAATCCAAGCAAATATTTCACAGTTGCTGAAATAAGGAGAGCTCAACACTGTTGGAACAGAAACCATAACATTAATCATTCAAAGGTACAGAGTGTGACCGCACTTGAATTGTTCTATTTGTGTACAATTGTCATTCTACCTGAACTGGGTGCTCATCAATCTCACTTCTATTTAGTTATCAACAGATTCTACGTAATAATAAACTCAGTAAATTGTTCCTTTATGTTGAGCTTTTGGGATTGTGTAGTAAGATTGCTTTCGCTGAAGGCAAATAAGTGAAAGAACATTTTACCATAAAAAGACACAAAATGCTGGAGTGGGACAGGCAGCATCTCTGGATGGAAAGAATGGGTGACGTTTCGGGTCGAGACCCTTCTTCAGACTGAGAATCGGGGCAGAGGAAAACGAGTGATATTTAGTTTAGTTTAGAGGTACAGCATGGAAACAGGCCCTTCGGCCCACCAGCATTACCCTCACATTAACATTATCCTACACACACTAGGGACATTTTACATTTATACCAAAGCCAATTAACCTACAAACCTGCACGTCTTTGGAGTGTGGGAGGAATCCGAAGATCTCGGAGAAAACCCACGCAGTCACGGGGAAAACATACAAACTCCGTACAGACAGCACCCGTAAGTCAGGATCACACCCAGGTCTCTGGTGCTGTAAGGCAGCAACTCTACTGCTGTGCCACCATGCTGTCGTGATATGGAAGGGCAAGGTGTGAAAACGAGGGATCAAAGGGAGCAAAGATCAAGGAAAATGTAGAATAGATCATTGATAGCGAGGGGAAGCTGACAGCGAGGCATACAATGTAAAATTTAAACAGGAGGACTGTAAGACTGGTGGGAGAACTGGGAAGGGGGACAGATAAAGATACAGGGAAAGCAAGGGTTACTTGAAGTTAGAGAAGTCAATGAACCCAAGCAAAATATGAGGTGCTGTTCCTCCAATTTGCGCTGGGCCTCACTCTGACACTGGAGGAGGCCCAGGACAGAAAGGTCAGTGTGGGAATGGCAGGAGGACTTTTAAGCCCCTGTCCCACTTAGGAGACCTAAACAGCTCCTAAGTGACCTTGCCCGCCACCCAATGTTTCCATGAGGTCACCGGAGGTTTTGGTCACTCTCCCTAATGGTCGAAAGTGGTTTCCGCGTGGTCAAAGCTTCATCTAGATTGCTGCTATTTTTTCATCATGATTAAAACCGGCCTCGACTAAAAATAGGTTGCCGTTTTAAAATTCGATAATTTTTTTAGTCGCAGGTCTAGTCGATGCCGGTTTTCTTCATAGTCGAGGAAGGTTTTCAACATATGCGTGGGAGGTGGTAGGAGGTTGCAGGTCACCTCGACCTTGATTTTTTTTTTGGGTGGCGGGCAAGGTCACCAGAGGTTGCTGTTTAGGTCTCCTAAGTGGGACAGGGGCTTAAGGCAGCAACTCTACCACTGCGACACCTTGCCATCCTTTTAAATGCAGTGAAAGATTAAAATTTAATCTCACTTATTTAACACTGTATCAGAACTTGGACTATAATATACAGAGAAACATAGACAATAGGTGCAGGAGTAGGCCATTCGGCCCTTCGAGCCAGCAGCTCCGAGGCAGAGAATTCCACAGACTCACCACTATCTGTGAGAAAAAGTGTTTCCTCGTCTCCGTTCTAAATGGCTTACTCCTTATTCATAAACTGTGGCCCCTGGTTCTGGACTCCTCCAACATCGGGAACATGTTTCCTGCCTCTAGTGTGTCCAAGCCCTTAACAATTATATGTTTCAATGAGATCTCCTCTCATCCTTCTCAACTCCAGAGTGTACAAGCCCAGCTGCTCCACCTGACAACCTGGTGTGCCAACAATAACCTCGTCCTCAACTCCAAGAAGACAAAGGAAATTATTGTTGACTTCAGGAAGAACAGAGGGGGCAGACATACCCCCATCCATATAAACGGGACTGAGGTGAAGCGCGTCTCCAACTACAAATTCCTCGGGGTACATATCTCGGAGGATCTGCCCTGGTCCCTCAACACCTCCAAGCTGATCAAAAATGGTGCAGCAGCGCCTTTACTTCCTGAGGAGGCTCAAGAAACCTCACCTGTCCCCCCAGATCCTGACCAACTTTTACCGTTGTACCATCGAAAGCATCCTGACCACCTGCTTCACGGTATGGTACAGTAGTTGCACTGTAGTGGACAGGAAGGCACTACAACGGGTGGTGAAAACCGCTCAGTACATCATCGGTGCCCCGCTCCCTGCCATGGATGCCCTCCATCGAAAACAGTGTTTGAGACGGGCCGGGAAGATCATTAAAGACCCCTCCCACCCCAACCATGGACTGTTTGCCTTCCTCCCATCAGGGAGGCGGTACAGGAGCCTCAGGTCTCATACTAGTAGGATGAGGAACAGCTTCTACAATAATACCATCACATTGCTGAACTCGGAGTCCAGTCTCTCCGTCCACATTGTTTGATTATTCTGTATTTTTATTTCTATATTGCACTATTACTACGGACTGACGCTAAACTGCATTTTGTTGTACCCATACTTGTATCTGTGCAATGACAATAAAGTTGAATTGAATTGAATTGAATTGAATTGAATTGAATTCTCTCAGCATATGACAGTCCCGCCATCCCGGGATTCCTTTAGCCCAAATCTAACTCTCTCATGAAAACATCCAGTGAATTGGCCTCCACTTCCTTCTGTGGCAGAGAGATTCACAACACTCTGGGTGAAAAGGTTTTTCTTCATCTCAGTATTAAATGGCCTACCCCTTATTCTTAAACTGTGAACCCTGGTTCTGGACTCCTCCAACATCGGATAGAATCGACAATAGACAATAGACAATAGGTGCAGGAGTAGACCATTCTGCCCTTTGAGCCAGCACCGCCATTCAATGTAATCATGGCTGATCATCCCCAATCAGTACCCTTTTCCTGCCTTCTCCCCATATCCGCTGACTCCACTATCTTTAAGAGCCATATCCAGCTCTCTCTTGAAAGTATCCAGCGAACCAGCCTCCACCGCTCTTTGAGGCAGAGAATTCCACAGACTCACAACTCTCTGCGTGAAAAAGTGTTTCCAAATATCACTGTACCTAAATTGGCGCATGTGACAATAAAAGCGAACTTGAACCTGAACTTGACTACGGGCGCTGTCCGTACGGAGTTTGTACGTTCTCCCCGTGACCTGCGTGGGTTTTCTCCAGGTGCTCCGGTTCCCTCCCTCACTCTAAAGACGTACAGGTTAGTCGGCTAATTGGCTTGATATAATTGTAAATTGTCCCCAGTGTGTGTAGGATAGTGTTAGTGTACGGGGATCGCTGGTCGGCGCGGACTCGGTGGGCCGAAGGGCCTGTTTCTGCGCTGTATCTCAAAACTAAACTAGAATCAACGAAAATACCATTTATATAGTGACACCTTTACTTATGATGTTTAACCCGCTGTGACAGAATATTTTCTTCATGCTTTTCATGTCTGATATTAAGCTGATTTCAGATTCAACGAGCAATATTCCATGCCATAAATTTCCATAAGTTCAAATGAATTTTCAGGGCAATGTAACACAGTCGTTCTAAGGTCATCTCTTTGTCCAAATGAAGAGACGACAGTAATGAGGCAACATTCAGTGCTACAGTGTTCACCATGCTGGCTATTATTTCGTACTGGCTAGGTGGCAAACTGCTTTCTCTCTCTCTCTCTCTCGAGGGACTTCTAATTTCCGTTCATCTAATGAGCTCTGAAAAAGTGAGCGCTGGAGTTTGTTCCTCATGGACTTCCTTGTGATACAAATAATGAGGCGACTGATAGGTGCCTAGGAGATTTGACTCATGGTCTGATAACACTCTACACCAGTGAAATGTCTCTCCTTCTCATTTGTAATGGTTTGTTATTGTGCACAACATGGCAGATGTCACCATAACAAGTCACAGTGTCGGCATGAATTAGATAGAATTAGCCTATTCCTTTATTACTTTTCGCTCGTTTGATTTCAGGCGAGACGGCTACATCGCTGGAAAACCATTCTGCACTCAATTTCACACTAAGCTGGGTACGGCGTTAAACTTGAGACAGACACAAACTGCTGGAGTAACTTGGCCGGGGCAGGCAGCATCTCTGGAGAGAAGGAATGGGTGACATGTCGGGTCGAGACCCTTCTTCAGGCTTCTTCGGTGTTAAACCTGTCGGGCGGCACGGTGGCGCAGCGGCAGAGCTGCTAGCCTTACAGCGCCAGAGACCCGGGTTTGATCCTGACTACGGGTGTGCGGAATTTGTACGTTCTCCCCGCGACCTGCGTGGGTTTTCTCCGGGTGTTCCGGTTTCCTCCCCACACTCCCAAGACATACGTGCAGGATTGTATGTTAATTGGCCTTCGGTAAAACTAATTGTGAATGGTCCCCAGTGTGTGTAGGATAGTATTATAGTGTATGGGGTGATCACTGGTCGACGTGGAATAGGTGGGCCAAAGAGTCTGTCTCCACACTGTATCGATACATCTAAAGTCTACACACACAATGTATAGTAAACTTCTTCTGCACCCTCTCCAAAGCCTCCACAATCTTTAAGTTACGGGCAGCGTAGTGGTGTGGTAGTAGTGTTATTGCCTTCCTCCCACACTCCAAAGACGTACAGGTTTGTAGGCTAATTGGCTTGGTATCATTGTCAATTGTTCCTAGTGTGTGTAAGATAGTGTTGGTGTGCGAGGAACGCTGGTCGGCGCGGACTTGCTGGGCCGAAGGGCCTGTTTCCGTGCTGTATCTCTAACCTAAACTAAACTGTACTTTACATCGAACATGAGTGCAAGTAGGAATTTCATTGTGCCATTTTGGGACATATGGCAATAGAACACTTTTTGCTCCCATGACTCTTGGGAAGGAGCAGATTTGCACATTGTATGTGCTCCATAAGTTCATAAGTTTATAGGAGCAGAATGAGGCCATTCGGCCCATCAAGTCTACTCTGCCATTCAATCATGGCCGATCTATCTCTCCCTCCTAACCCCATTCTTCTGCCTTATCCCCGTAACCCCTGACACCCGTACCAATCAAGAATCTATCTATCTTTGCCTTAAAAATATCCATTGACGGCCTCCACAGCCTTCGGTGGCAATGAATTCCACAGATTCACCACCATCCTGACTAAAGAAATTTCCCCTCATCTCCTTCCCGGAGGATCGTCCTTTAAATCTGAGGCTATGATTTCTGGTCCTAGACTCTCCCACTAGTGGAAACATCCTCTCCACATCCACTCTATACAGTGTGGTGTGGATTCGGTAATCGAATCGTAATGATGTGATCCTGATTCTTGAAGCTGCAGCATTATAGGACTGTGGTTCGGCTACATTTGGAGTACTATGTGAAGTTTAGTTTAGTTTAGTTTAGAAATGCAGCACGGAAACAGCCCTGCGACTCCACTGAGTCCACACCGACCACTGATCACCCGTTCACACTAGTTCCATGTAATTCCACGTTCTCATCCATTCCCTACACCTGGTGGTGGTTAACTACAGAACATGCTGCCAGAGGAAGTAGATGAAACAGGTACAATAACAACACACAATATCAACAGGGCGGCACGGTGGCGCAGCGGCAGAGTTGCTGCCTTACAACACTTGCAGCGCTTGAGACCCGAGTTCAATCCCGACTACGGGCGCTGTCTGTACGTAGTTTGTACGTTCTCCCCGTGACCCGCGTGGGTTTTCTCCGAAATCTTCGGTTTCCTCCCACACTCCAAAGACGTACAGGTTTGTAGGTTAATTGGCTTGTTGGGTGTTTAGATTTTCCCTGGTGTGTGTAAGGTAACGTTAATGTGCGGGGATCGCTGGTAATTGCCGGTTTGATGGGCCAAAGGGCCAGATTCCGCGCTGTGTCACTAAATTAAACAAAAGTTTAAAAGACATTTGGACAGGTAGATGGGTAGCAAAGGTTAGGAGGGATATGGGGCAAACATAGGCAAATGGAATTAGCTTAGTCAGGGTATCTTGGTCAGCAGTGGTCTGTATCCGTTGGAAGACTCCATGACTTGTTGCAATACCATAAACAGGTGACAGTGACGTAGTAGCTTGTTTTACATCTCTTCCGATTTCTATTTCCATATACACCTCACTGCCTCCAAGAACGCAGGCAGGTGGGACCAGTGTTGATGGGGCATGTTGGTTGGTGTGGGCCTGCTTCCGTGCTGTATGATGCCATGACTCTAAAGTAGGATTCCCCTTCTACTGCAAGCGCTGTTATGCCCCTGTCCCACTTAGGAAACCTGAACGGAAACCTCTGGAGACTTTGCGCCCCACCCAAGGTTTCCGTGCGGTTCCCGGAGGTTTTTGTCAGTCTCCCTACAGTTTTAAATATCTGGGAGTCCACATCTCTGAGGATATGACATGGTCATCACACGCCTCAGCACTGGTGAGTAAGGCAAGGCAGCGCCTTTACCACCTCAGGCAATTGAGGAAATTCAGAGTGTCTCCGAGGATCCGCCAGTGCTTCTACGCAGCGGCGGTGGAAAGCATCTTGTCCGGGAACATTACCATCTGGTTTGGGAATTGCTCTGCCAAGGACAAGAAGGCTCTGCAGAGAGTAGTGCGTTCGGCCGAACGCACTATGGGAACTTCACTCACCCCCCTGCAGGAACTATACATCAGGAGGTGCAACTCCAGAGCAAACAAAATCATGAGAGACCTCTTCCACCCCTGCAACGGACTGTTCCAGCTGCTACGGTCAGGCAAACGCCTCCGTTGCCATGCAGTGAGAACGGAGAGGTTGAGAAGGAGTTTCTTCCCAGAGGCAATTCGGACTGTAAACGCCTATCTCACCAGGGACTAACTCTACAGAACGTTTTTCCTTCTATTATTTATTATGTAAAAGAATATGTGTGTTATGATTCTGTTTATAATTTGTTTGGTTGTTTTGTTGTTTGTCTTTTGCACAAAAGTCTGCGAGCATTGCCACTTTCATTTCACTGCACATCTCGTATGTGTATGTGACAAATAAACTTGACTTGACTTGACTTGACTTGACTTCCACTACCTGCCACCTCTGGCAACCACCTGCAACCTCCGGGAACTGCACGGAAACCTTGGGTGGGGCGCAAAGTCTCCAGAGGTTTCCGTTCATGTTTCCTAAGTGGGACAGGGGCATTAGCCCTAATGATGTGTTTATGTTTGGAACTGAAGCTTGTTAAGTGTAAGTTAGACAAAAAGCTGGAGTAACTCAGTGGGTCAGGCAGTATCACTGGAGAAAAGGAATAGGTGACGTTTCGTGTCGAGACCCTTCTTCAGACTGAGAGTCAGGGGAAAGGAAAACGAGCGATATATAGGCGGTGATATAGAGATATAGAACAAATGAAGGAAAGATATGCAAAAAGCAACGATGATCAAGGAAAGATGGAGCCCACAATGGTCCATTGTTGGCTGTGGGCTAGGTGATACTGGTTTGTACAGACGGGTGAAATTCAACAGGACGGCAGTGAAACTAGTACGATGACTAAGGTGGGGGAGGGACGGAGAGAGAGCAGATGCAATGTTTACTTGTAATGAGAGAAATCAAAATTCATACCGCTGAGTTGTAAACTGCCCCAGTGAAATATGAGGTGCTGTTCCTCCAATTTGAGCTGGGCCTCACTCTGACAGTGGAGGTGGCCCAGGACAGAAAGGTCAGTGTGGGAATGGGAGGGGGTGGAAGTTAAAGTGTTCAGCAACCGGGAGATCAGGTAGGTTTAGGCGGACTAAGAGGACGGTTCAGCGAAACGATCGCCGAGCTTGCACTTGGTCTCGCCGATATACAGGAGACAATAGACAATAGGTGCAGGAGTAGGCCATTTGGCCCTTCGAGCCAGCACCGCCAACCTAGAACAGCGGATACAGTGGATGTGGTTGGATGAGGTGCAAGTGAACCTCTGCCTCACATGAAAAGACTGTCGGGGATTGCAGGATGGAAAGTGCAGATCGATTCAACTGAAAATGGATTAACAGCTGAGCCAAGCTATCTCCAAGACATTTTCCTATTCCTATTTTCCATTTGTTAGCAGTTGTGTTCATATTATTTCTATCTGGCCCATGACCAAATGAAAACCCATTGTTCCTTTCTAGCCCAACTTCACCATGTCCAAGTCACACGGTGTACTGGGGAGACTGAATATTAAGGGAATGTTACATGGAATTTTCAGCCAGTCTGATTACATGTTGGGAACTCTCCAGAGCAAACGGTGCCAAATAGAGTTAGATCACCAGCAGAGGGGTTTCGTGGCAAGGGCCCTGAAATGAAATAAACTGTTTTTTTATGTACTGACACCAGCTTTTCATTTCAATGTGTAAGAAAGAACTACAGATGGTGGTTTAAACCAAAGATAGACACAAAAAGCTGGAGTAACTCAGCGGGACGGGCAGCATTTTTCTTCAGACTCAACCCGAAGCGTCACCCATTCCTTCTCTCCAGAGATGCTGCCTGTCCCGCTGAGTTACTCCAGCTTTTAGTGTCTATCTGCCATTTCAGTGTTGCAAAACTCCATGAAAGTAGGAGATATCAAGGTGGGATATGAATCCATGAGTTATTGAATCCGTTTCCCGGTCCAATCACTTAATTGCCACACTATTGTAGCGATCCTATGGGCGGCATGGTGGCGCAGCGGTAGAGTTGCTGCCTTACAGCGCCTGAGACCCGGGTTCGATCCTGCCAATGGTGTTTATCTCCTGACATGTGCTTTATATTCAGAAATGTTTTCCCTGTTTTACCGATCATTACAATCAAATCTATAGATTCATATATTTATACAATGATCATATTTATATAATTTTGATAAACACACCAAAGTTCTGAATAAATCTTTATTGTGTAAATAAAGTTTACACATAAAGTGTAAGAAAGAACTGCAGATGCTGGTTTAAATCGAAGGTAGGCACAGAATGCTGGAGTAACTCAGCGGGTGAGGCAGCATCTCTGGAGAGAAGGAATGGATACCATTTTCTCCAGAGATGCTCCCTGACCCGACAGATGACCGAGGAAGGGGAGAGTCCATAATGCGCCATTGTTGGCTAGGGAAGAGGTGATCACGAAAGGATGTGAACAGTGGAACTAGTAGGATGACTAGGATAGGGGAGGGGAGGGGAGAGGGGGGGGGCAGAGAGGGAATGCAGGGGTCACTAGAAATTAGAGAAATCAACATTCACACCTCTGGGTTGTAAGGGCCATTGTTTTGCTGAACACTTTCCAGCTTTCTCCCACTCTCCCCACTACAATCAGTCTGAAGAAGCATCCTGACCCGAAACATCACCTGTCCATTCTCTCCAGAGAAGCTGCCTGACCTGCTGAGTTCCTCCAGCACTGCGCGCATTGCTTAAAATGGACGACGGTCATATTTATATCACTTTTGATATTTATGTTCATTGAAGTCAATGTAAAAACATTTTGGGAGATAATTTGCTTTTACTCATATTGGATCATCACCCAAACTCAAAGTTGATCTGGCATGGCTCTAGTGGCCTCATGAACACCATGCAGGAGTATTGCAGGGAAATATATATGTATGTAGAGCCTGGATCGATGCTTGGGGCCATAATGAATGAATGAATTCACTGTTATAGAATCATAGAAACATAGACAATAGGTGCAGGAGTAGGCCATTCAGCCCTTCAAGCCAGCACCGCCATTCAATGTGATCATGGCTGATCATCCAGAATCAGTATTAGTTATCTCCTGTTGCTCTTTGGAGAGCTCCTCTTGAATGCCTGGATCTTGTTATTATGCGACCTAAACCCAAGCAATATTACAAGCTACTAAACTAAAGATGGAAGGACAAATGTCGCATTCACTGATTCTGTTTCAGATCATTATCATCAGGATATTGAGTTGGGGCATTTATGTTACAGACATTGGTGAGACCATATTTGGAGTACTGTGTTTGTTTTGATCATCCTGCTATAGAAAGTTCATTCATCATCAATGAAAACATTAGCAATGCAGTGGTGCTGGTTTCAAACGGGAACGGTGACGGACGCACCACACATCTCTGTCCTCCAGTTCCTGCCGTGGGAAGTATAGGATTTTGGTGTGTGTGCTTTATCATCATTCCTTACAATGCTGTGTACGACAGTGATCGCAACTTCTACTGAAGTGTGGATGGCCGTTGGCTTGCGAGAAGCTCATCCACCTTTGACAGGTCTTGTTTTTCGTCCTGCTGGGGGTCCACAGCCCCCTCCTCACCTGGCAAACCTGGTGGGGGAGACTGTTTAGTCGCCGACTATCCTGCCATGGAACAGGTAGCACGGGATTACATGGTACAAGTGGAAGGGGGAACTTCCCCCGACCTGACCTGATATCATAGAGTCATGCAGTCATGGAAACAGGCCCTTCGGCCCAACTTGCCCACACTGACCAACATGTCCCACCTACACTAGTCCCACTTGCCTGTGTTTGGCCCACATCACTCTAAACCGGTCCTATCCGTATACCTGCCTAGATGTTTCTTAAACATTGTGATAGTCCCTGCCTCCCTGCCTCAACTACCTCCTCTGGCAGCTCGTTCCATACACCCACCACCCTTTGTGTGTGAGAGTAACCCTTCAGATTCCTATAAAATCTTTCCCCCTCCACCTGCGTCTACCCAATTTATTCCTCTCATGACCTTATACACCTCTCGAAGATCATCAAGTTAGAAAGAGCGCAGAGAAGATTTACGAGTATGTTGCCAGGACTTGAGGACCTGAGCGATAGGCTGCTATTGTGCAAGCCTGGGAGCGCAGGAGGATGAGGGGTGATCTTATGGAGGTGTACAAAATCATCAGGCGGATTAAGGCTGAGGAACCAAGCACATAAGGACATAGATCTAAAGTGAGAGGCGAAAGATTTATAGGAACCTGAGGGGCACACAGAAGGTGGTGGGTATATGGAATGAACTGCAGAGGTAACTTTCAGTAAGTAAGTAAGTAGGTTTATTGGCCAAGTATTCACATACAAGGAATTTGCCTTGATGCTCCACTCACAAGTAACAACATGACATGCAGTGACAGTTACGAATGACTCAGAAAACACTAAACATTAATAATAATAAAACATTAATGATAAAACACCATTGATCAAGCATGTGAACCAACAAAATACCAGATCAAAGGGAGGCTACAGATTTTTGGTTGTTGAGTAGAGTATAAAACTGTTTTTATGTCTGGCTGTGGCAGCTTTGACAGTCCGGAGTCGCCTTCCAGAGGGCAGTGATTCAAAGAGTTTGTGTCCAGGGTGAGAGGGGTCAGAGATGATCTTGCCCGCTCGCTTCCTGGCCCTTGGGGTAGAATAACAACATCTAATAGACAATAGACTCTTAGACGTTAAACTTTAGAAATAAGAGCCGGCCATGGGCGGCACGGTGGCGCAGCGGTAGAGTTGCTGCCTTGCAGCGCCAGAAACCCGTGTTCAATCCTAATTACAGGTGAAATCCGTATGGAGTTTGTGCGTTCTCCCCGTGACCTGCGTGGGTTTTCTCCAGGAGGATCTGGTTTCCTCCCACGCACCAAAGGAGTGCAGGTTTGTAGGTTAATCGGCTTGGTATAAATTATCAATTATCCCTGGTACGTGTAGGAAAGTGTTGGTGTGAGAGGATCGTTGGTCGGCACAGGCTCAGTGGGCTGAAGGGCCTGTGTCATTGAAGTAAATTAAAACTAGTCCACGCTGACTAGTGATCACCCTGTACACCCAGCGCCTTCCTGCACACTAGGGGCAATTTACACTTTTACCTTAGCCAATTAACCAACAAACCTGTATATATTTGGAGTGTGGGAGGAATCCGGAGCACCCGGAGAAATCCCACGCAGTCAGACAGGTATTCCTTGCGTACGGACAGCAGCCATAGTCAGGATCGAACCCGGGTCTCTGGCGCCGTAATGCAGCAACTCTACCGCTGCGCCACCATGCCGTCCATAGATGCATGGAGAGGAAAGGTTTCAAGTGATACGGGCCAAATATTGGCTAGCTTAGATGGATGAGCTGGGCTCCCTCTCCCTCTCACTCTCCATCTCCCTCTTTCCCCATATCACCCCCGCTCTCCCCCCACAATATGATGTATAACTTTATGACCCCCATCCAAGATGTTGAATGAAGATGCAGTCCAAGATTGACTGTTGTGCCCGTGTGGGGTAACAATTTGGTAACACCCTCTGGCTAAAAGATGACACTTGGTCAGAGAACTTAAGAATCCACGTCAATAGGATGTGGAGAGGATGTTTCCACTAGTGGGAGAGTCTAGGACCAGAGGTCATAGCCTCGAAATTAAAGAAAGTTCTTTTAGGAAGGAGACGAACAGAAATTTATTTAGTCGAAGGGTGGTGAATCTGTGGAATTCTTTGCCTGTGGAGGCCAAGTCAGTGGATATTTTTCAGGCAGATATACACAGATACTTGATTGGTATGAGTCAGGGGTTACGGACAGGGGTTCAGCATGGACTTGTAGGGCCGAGATGGCCTGTTTCCGTGCTGTAATTGTTATATGGTTATATGGTTATATGGTTATGGGGAGAAGGCAGGAGAATGAGATTAGGAGGGAGAGATAGATCAGCCATGATTGAAGGGTGGAGCAGGCGTGATGGGCCGAATGGCCTAATTCTACTCCTGCTCATTATGACCTCGTGACCTAATAAAACCTCAGAAAATCTGAATGGGTCTAAAATGAAATGGGCAAGAAAACAGAGAAGAAATAGCAATTATTTTCACGTCATGATTTCCACTCGATAAAAAAGCCTAATATAGTTTGTGCTTTGCACACTAAAATGTTTTGATAATAGGTATGATTAATGAGATTTGTGAGAATACCGCTCCACCTAGACATTGCAAAGTGAGTCACAGGTGGCTGCTTTAGTGGATTCACCGTTTAATTTGGATAATATATTCAAAAACATCTTTTGTCATATATATTCTGCCGCTCGTTAATGAACACACGTACTAAATAGCTACTCGCAGCGGACATGTCTTTCACATGTGCTTGTTCTTAATGGTTGGAGTTTGTTTCTTTATCAGGATAATTGGAGGCAGTGTGAGACTTGGGACTGACTACTTGTCCGCATCTTCCCAATGTTTCCCAGCGCTGCAGTTACAGTCTGCCACCAAGAGAGGGCACCCACCAACTTCAGTGAAGATAGACGCAAAACGCTGTAGTAACTCAGCCGAACAAGCAGCATCTCTGTCTAGAAGGAATGGGTGACGTTCCGGGTTGAGACCCTTCTGCAGACTTGAGTCTGAACATCAGCCGCTCCTTCTCTCCAGAGATGCTGCCAGTCCCGCTGAGTTACTCTGGCATTTTGTGTCTATTTTCGGTTTAAATCAGCATCTGCAGTTCCTTCCTACACCAACTGCAGCGATTCTGGACGTTGAATCATGTTTTATCATCACATGCACAAGTTCAGTGAAATAGAGGTTTGGTTTAGAGATAGAGAGTGGAAACAGGCCCTTCGGCCCGTCGAGCCCGGTTAGTCCGCGCTGTCCAATGATCACCTGTACACTAGTTCAATTTAGAGATATAGTATAGAAACAGGCCCTTCGGCCCATCGAGCCCACACTGACCAATGATCACCCGTACAATACTTCTATCCTACACACACTAAGGGGCAATTTACAGAAGCCAATTTATCTTACAAACCTACACGTCTTTGGAATGTGGGAGAAAACCCGAACTGCCCGTAGCTCACATGGGAGAACGTGCAAACTCCACACAGACAACACACAAGATCCCGGAGCCCTGGTGTTGTGAGGCAGCAACTCCACCGCTGTGCCACTGTGCTGTCCCAATGAAACAATTAACATTTTTCTTGCATCAGCAACCCAGGTACATAGACAAACACACACAAATATAAATTATACATCCCTCATGCACTTGATCTCTCATAGGTTCTGCAAAACAGTGGGAAAGATAGATCAGCCATGATTGAATGGCCGAGTAGACTTGATGGGCCAAATGGCCTAATTCTGCTCCTGTGTTTTATGGTCATATGGTCTTATGGACTGTGAAATCAAAAAAGAAGGTAAAAAATACATCAGTTCAAAACATTGTAAACGAGTCCATTGTAGTGCAAGATGTGCTCAGTAATGTTCAGTTGCTGAAGGTTTAGGGACTTCAAGATTCAAGAGAGTTTATTGTCATGTGTCCCTGATAGGACAATGAAATTCTTGCTTTGCTTCAGCACAACAGAACATAGTAGGCATGACTACAGAACAGATCAGTGTGTCCATATACCATTATATAAATATATACACACATGAATAAATAAACTGATACAGTGCAAATAAACATATAATGGGCTATTAATGTTCAGAGTTTTGTCCGAGCCAAGTTTAATAGCCTGATGGCTGTGGGGAAGTAGCTATTCATGAACCTGGTCGTTGCAGTCTTCAGGCTCCTGTACCTTCTACATGAAGGTAGCGGGGAGATAAGTGTGTGGCCAGGATGGTGTGGGTCTTTGATGATACTGACAGCCTTTTTGAGCCTGCGACTGCGATAGATCCCCTCGATGGAAGGAAGGTCAGAGCCGAGATGGACTGGGCAGTGTTTACTACTTTTTGTAGTCTTTTCCGCTCCAGGGCGCTCAAGTTGCCAAACCAAGCCACTGTGCACCTGTAGAAGTTAGAGAGAGTCCTCCTTCACAAACCGACTCTCCATAATCTTCTCAGGAAGAAGAGGCGCTGATGTGTTTTCTTAATAACTGCATCAGTGTTCTCGGACCAGGAAAGATCTTCAGAGATGTGCACGCCCAGGAATTTGAAGCTCTTGACCCTTTCAATCATCGACCCGTTGATATAAACATGACTGTGGGGCCCCATCCTACTCCTTCCAAAGTCCACAATCAGTTCCTTGGTTTTGCTGGTGTTGAGAGCCAGGTTATTGCGCTGGCACCATATGGACAATCGTTTGATCTCTCTTCAATAGAAGTTTAGGGGTAATATGAGGGGGAACTTCTTTACGCAGAGAGTGGTAGCGGTGTGGAATGAGCTCCCAGTCGAAGTGGTGGAGGCAGGTTCATTGGTATCATTTAAAAATAAATTGGATAGGCATATGGATGAGAAGGGAATGGAGGGTTATGGTATGAGTGCAGGCAGGTGGGACTAAGGGGAAAAAATTTGTTCGGCATGGGCTTGTAGGGCCGAGATGGCCTGTTTCCGTGCTGTAATTGTTATATGGTTATATGGTTATAATACTCTGACTCATCCCCATCAGTGATACGTCCCACAACAGTGGTGTCGTCCGCGAACTTGATGATGGAGTTTGCACTATGACCGGCTACGCAGTCATGAGTATAGAGTGAGTGCAGCAAGGAGCTGAGGTGCTCCCGTGCTGATTGTTATCGAGGCTGACACATTTCCACCAATATGAACAGACTGTGGTCTGTGAATGAGGAAGTCGAGGATCCACTTGCAGAGGGATGCGCAGAGACCCAGTTCTGCGAGTTTGGGAACCAGCTTGGAGGGGATGATTGTATTAAATGCTGAGCTGTAATCAATGAATAACAGCAGGCTGGACCACTGAGTCTGGGGAGCTGGGGGTGAGCCATGTCTCTGTGAAACAGAACACAGAGCATTCCCTCAGCTCCCTTTGATAAAGCAGCCTTGCCCTTAACTTGCAGGTTGGTTCAAGGATCTGATAGTGTATAGTTTATAGTGTAGAGTTTAGAGATACAGCGTGGAAACAGACCCTTCGGCCCATCGAGCCCGCGCCGACCATTAGCACAAGCCCACACACACACACTGGGGCCAAATTATACAAATATACAAACCCAAGCCAATTAACCTACAAACCTGTATGTCTTTGGAGTGCGGGAGGCAACCAAAGATCTTGGAGAAAACTCACGTAGGTCGTGGGGAGAACGTACAAACACCGTACAGACAGCCACCCATAGTCAGGATCGAACCCGGGTCTCCAACGCTGCAAGCACTGTATAAGTAGCAACTCAACCGCTGCGCCACCGTGCCTCCCTTTTAGTTTAGTTTAATTTAGTTTAGTTTAGTTTAGTTTAGTTTAGTTTAGTTTAGTTTAGTTTAGTTTAGTTTAGTTTAGTTTAATGAATTCCACAGATTCGCCACCCCCCAAATGAGGGAAAGAAAGTTCCCAAGACGCCGAATGTTGTGACAATGCAGGTTTTCATTCTTTGATCGTTGCGGAGTTATTGACTGGAAACAACACTCCCGCTATTCATTGCATATCATAGCAACTCCCCACACACCTGTTCAAACAGTATCACTGTACACTCCTATTAATACCAGTTCTACTCTTTCCCTTTGTATGTCGACATCAGCTGATGGACCGCAGTGCTTTTTTTTTTTAACATCATGTTTTTGCCGAAAACACATTATCCGCCGCTTTGTCTTGTTGCTGTCAATAACGTATCTGTTGTTTACCAGAGACTGACGCTGAACCGGATAGCTTCGGGTGGCACAGCCTGATTGCTAATCCTTTCACTGTTGCAGGTGTTACTCAGTATTCTATCACACATTTCCACAATAAATGACAAGTGCTGTTTGTTTTGCAACATAATGTGAACATGCATTGGAAACTCGACCTATAAACATTGACAGTACCGTTCTTTTTTGGGGGGTAAAGTTTGCATCCTCAATGCACAGAGAAAAGTCAAATTGCGATACACAACTGCACTGCGATGACTTCCACGTGTTTTAATTTAGTTTAGAGATACATTGCGGAAACTGGCCCACTGAGTCCGCGCCGACCAGCGATCCCCGCACACCAACACTATCCAACGTGCGCATGGGGCAATTTATATTTCGGACAGAGCCAATTAACCTACAAACCTATGTGTCTTTGGAGTGTGGGAGGAAACCGATGATCTCGGGGAAAAACCCGCGCGGATCATGGGGGGAACGTATATATTTAAGGCAGAGATAGATAGATTCTTGATCAGTGTCAGAGGTTATGGGGAGAATGGGGTTAGGAGGGAGAGATAGATCAGCCATGATTGAATGGCGGAGTAGACTTGATGGGCCGAATGGCCTATTGCTGCTCCTATTTCTTATGATTTCTTATGATCTAATGAAACTCCATACAGAGAGGCACCCGTGGTCGGGATCGAACCGGGGTCTCTGGCGTTGTAAGGCAACAACCCCACCGGTGCGCCACGCTGCCAACCTATCTCTGATTTGCAAGATTTCCCATAAGTTGCTAAGATACAGCAGCTCCGATTTAATTCAAAGTGTTTCAAAAGACGTGGCTAAAGATAGCTTAAGTAGATGCCGAGATGCAATATTTAGATGATATCTGAAAAAAGCATGTGCCCGCGTTTCAAAATGATCTCAATTTTTCTCGAGATGTGTTTTCCACAACGAGCCAATTTACGGTGGACAACAGGTGATGAAAATCTCTTTTAATTGATGCTAATCCGATAACCCATCTTCACTCTCTTCATTAGCCACTTTCTGATGCCAATTACTTTTCACCCTGTAACACGTACCAACGCAGCACATGCAAAGAAAACAGAAAACTCTAGCAGCCAAAGGTGCTTCGCAGCCAGCAAAATCATATAGAAGTTTATTTTAGTTTAGTTGAAAGTTACAGCGGGGAAACAGATATTTTGGCCCACCAAGTCCCCGCTGACTAACGATCACCATTACATTAGTTGTATCCTACACTCGAGGGAATATGTTGGTGTCAGGGGTTATGGGAAGAAGGCAGGAGAATGGGGTTTGGAGGGAAAGATAGATCAGCTTTGATAGAATGGCGGTGTACAGTTAATGGGCCGAATGGCCAAATTCTGCTCCTATAACTTATGAACATGGATTTTCTAAACATGCTCATCTTTGGAATGTGGGAGGAAACCGGAGCACCCAGATAAAACTTAAAACAGTCACAGGGAGAATGTGCAAATTCCGTACAGACAGCGCCCGTAGTCAGGATCGAACCAGGGTCTCTGGTGCAGTAAGGCAGCAACTCTTCCGCCGCGCCACCGTGCCGCCCGAGAAGTGACCATCGTAATGTAGCAACTATGATGGTTAGGGGGCAATAACAAACTTCCACAAACCACCAAAGATGTATTTTGAGGGGGCAAATATTGGACAGAAAACTGACCCAAAAATAATATCAAGAGAAATGATTGCCCCTTCTGAAAAATTCATAGTTAGATGCCTCAACACTGTTGAATTGAGAAGAGTTTAGATGAGTACTGGATAGGAACTGTAGATGCTGGCATCTAGAACAAAACGCAAAGAGATGAAATAACTCAGCGGGTGGAGCAGCATCTGTGGAGGGAATGGACAGATGACACTTTGGGACAGGACCCTTCTTCAGGCATGATGAGGATACAGCTGTGGCTTTGTGTTCTATGCAGTTCTGCCATCTTGGCTCTGATGTTACGTTCTATACTTCAATTAATCCTTTTTGATTTTAGTGAATCAGTTTTGTCCTGCAATAACCCCACAACATTCCTGACGGTATCATTTTTGTCCGCATTTTCTCAAACTACATTCAAATACCCAAAGTACCATGATGAGATTTACACCTCACGCTGCCTCGGTAAGGCCAGCAGCATAATCTCGGACGTGTCACACCCTGGCCACTCCCTCTTCTCCCCTCTCTCAACGGGCAAAAGGTACAGAAATGTGAAAACACACACCTCCAGATTCAGGGACAGTTCCTTCCCAGCTGTTAGCAGGCAACTGAATCATCCTACCACAACCTGAACGCAGCCCAGAGCTACTATCTACCTCATTAGAGACACTCGGACTATTTTAGATCGGACTATACTGGACTTAATCTTGCACTAAACATTATTCACGTTTTTATTCCCTTTAACATGCCTCTACACTGTGGTTCGATGGATTGACTGTCATCATGCATTGTCCTTCCGCTGTAAGTTGTCCGTAATCTTCTCAGGAAGTAGAGGCGCTGATGTGCTTTCTTAATAATTACATCAATGTTCTCGGATCAGGAAAGATCTTCAGAGATGTGCACGTCCAGGAATTTGAAGCACTTGACACTTTCAACCATCGACCCGTTGATATAAACGGGACTGTGGGTCCCCATCCTACTCCTTCCAAAGTCCGCTATCAGTTTCTTGGTTTTACTGGTGTTGAGGGCCAGGTTATTGTGCTGACACCATATGGACAGTCGCTCGATCTCTCTTCTATACTCTGACTTATCCCCATCAGTGATACGTCCCACAACAGTGGTGTCGTCAGCGAACTTGACGATGGAGTTCGCACTATGACTGGCTATGCAGTCATGAGTATAGAGTGAGTACAGCAGGGGGCTGAGCACGCAGCCTTGAGGTGCTCCCATGCTGATTGTTATCGAGGCTGACACATTTCCACCAATACGAACAGACTGTGGTCTGTGAATGAAGAAGTCGAGGATCCAATTGCAGAGGGATGCGCAGAGACCCAGTTCTGCGAGTTTGGTAACCAGCTTGGAGGGGATGATTGTATTAAATGCCGAGCTGTAGTCAATGAATAACAGCCTGACATACGAGTTTTTGTTGTCCAAGTGGTCCAGAGCGGAGTGGAAAACCAGCGAGATCGCATCCACCGTTGATCTGTTGTGGCGGTAAGCGAACTGCAGTGGGTCCAGGTTTTTGTCGAGGTTGGAGTTGATTTGCGCCATGATCAACCTCTCAAAGCACTTCATCACCACGGACGTTAGTGCCACTGATCGATAGTCATTGAGGCACGTCACCTTGCTCTTCTTGGGCATAATGTTGAATTGAGTACAATGAATATTATACCAGTGCTTCTTCCCCACTCTGCCATGTAATGTCCAGGGAAGGCACGGTGGCGCAGTGGTTGAATTGCTGCCTTAAGGGCCTGTCCCACTTTCACTACCTAATTCACGACCTCTGCCGAGTTTGCCCTTGAATCATACTCGCAGCATGGTCGCCACGAGGTCATAGGAAGTCCTAGGATGTCATAGGTAGGTCGTAGCAGGCCGTGATGCTAGTCGTAGGTACTCGTGGCATCAAGTAGGTCGGGGCGTTTTTCTAGCATGATGAAAAATGTCCACGAGTAAAAAAGGTCGTGAATTAGTTTGTGAAAGTGGGACAGGACCTTTACAGTGCCGGAGACATGGGTTCGATCCTGACCACGGGTGCTGTCGGTACGGAGTTTGTACATTCTCCCTGTGACCACATGGGTTTTCTCCGGGTGCTCCAGTTTCCTCTCACATTCCAAAGACATGTAGGTTTGTAGATTAATTGGCCTCTGTAAATTGTCCCTAGTGTGTAGGATGTGAAACTGGGATAAGATAGAACTTATAGTCGGGTGCTGGTTGATCGGTGTGGACTTGTTGGGCTGAAGGGGCTGTTTCCACGCTGTATCTCTAAACTAAACTAAAGTTGCCAAAATTATGACTGACTTTTTTTTAACTTCACTGTAATTTACCTGCACTAACTCATCCATCATAATATTGAAAAAAAAATATATTAATTTCCACTCACGTTGTGGAGATCTAATTAACTTTTCAAATCAATCTTTAAAATCTGACAGGCAGGTGCCTTGACGCAAGTTGATTTGTGGAAACAAGAAACTGCAGATGCTGGTTTACAAAAAAAGTATACAAAGTGCTGGAGTAACTCAGAGGGTCAAGCAGCATCTCTGGAGAACTTGGATAGATGACGTTTCGAGTCGGGAGCCTTTCAAACTGATGGGGAGTATTAATTTCAAGGGTGTCAGCGGTTATGGGAAGAAGGCAGGAGAATGGAGTTGAGAGGGAAAGATAGATCAGCCATGATTGAATGGCGGAGTAGACTTGATGAGCCAAATGGCTTAATCCTGTTCCTCGAATTTATGAACTTATTTGATCGTGGTAGCAATTTTTTATCACAATTAAAAATATTACCAAGCCATGTGGCTGGGTCTCTATTCCTTGGAGTGCAGGAAGGTGAGCATTGATCTTATAGAGGTATGCAAAATCACGAGAGGAATAGATCGGGCAGATGCACAGAGTCTCTTGCCCAGAGTAGGGGAATTGAGGGCCAGAGGACATAGGTTTATGGTGAAGGGAAAAGATTTAATAGGAATCAGAGGGGTAACTTTTTCACACAAAGGGTGGTGGGTATATGGAACAAACTGCCAGAGGAGGTAGTTGAGGTTGGGACTATCCCAACGTTTAAGAAACAGTTAGATGGGTACATGGATAGGACAGATTTAGAAGGGCAAGTTGGGCTGAAGAGCCTGTTTCCATGCTGTATCTCTGACTCTCTATGTGCTTTTTAAAAGGTATGTATTGTTTTTAATATGTTAAAAATGATTTCTTGCTAAATAAATTAAGGCTTCACATTTGGCATAATTCCCCTAAATCATGATGATCAATGGACTAGTCTTGTTGAAGGACATCTCTCAACATTTATACGTGGGCTCCGTACTAAAAGACTTTCATGCACACTACTCTTCAAATTACAAGGTTTGCACATACCTATCTTGCATTCATAAGATCAGATAGTAGCAGAATTGGGCCATTCGGTCCATCAAGTCTTAGGCCATTCGGTCCATCGAGTCTACTTCACCATTCAATCATGGCTGATCTATCTCTCCCTCCGAACCCCATTCTCCTCCTGCCTTTTCCCCATTACCCCTGACACCCGTACTAATCAAGAATCTATTTATCTCTGCCTTAAAATATCCACTGACGGCCTCCACAGCCTTCAGTGGCAAAGAATTCCACAGATTCACCACCCTCTGACTAGAGATTTACGTGAATAATGTTTAGTGCAAGTCCCACCATAACGAGAGACCGGTCCTGAACTACTATCTACCTCACTGGTAACCCTCAGACTATCTTTGATCAGACTTTACTGGCTTTACCTTGCACCAAACATTACTCTCGTATCACTTATCTCTACACTGTAAATGGCTCGATTGTAATCATGTATCGTCTTTCCGCTGACTGGTTAGCACGCAACAAAAGCTTTTCACTGTACCTCGGTACACGTGACAACAAACTAAACTGAACTGAACTGAACAGATGTGCAGAGGCACCTTAGTTACAGAGTTCATCGGTATATCTCAAGATTCTTTTCGTTCATACTGTTAATTACCTTAATTAATTTTAATTAGCAGTAATTATTACTCTGTGTTTAAAAAGCCAGGATTTAAATGTGTGCTTCAGATGCAACAGATGCAGGTTTAGTTTAGTCGGGTTTAGAGATACAGCATGGAAGCAGGCCCTTCGTTCCACCGAGTCCGCGCCGACCAACAATCCCCGCACACTAACGCTATCCCACACACACTAGGGACAATTTACAATTTTACCGAAGCCAATTAACCTTCAAACCTGTACGTCTTTGGAGTGGGAGATGTAATTGGAGATCCCAGAGAAAACCCACGCAGGTCATGGGGAGAACGTACACACTCCGTACAGACAGCGCCCGCAGTCAGGATCGAACCCGCGTCTCTGACGCTTGAAGGCAGCGACTCTACCGCTGCGCCACCGTGCCAGTTGTGGAGAAGTTCCTACTAATCCACGGACCTTATTCATGGTGTCTATTGCATTCCGGGGACTTGGTGTGAGTTCTGCTGGGTTCAATGGTTCTGTTATTATCATGTGTACCAAGCTAAAGTTATTTTTTTTCATACAAGTCAGAGAGATTGCATTAGCACAATCCCCAATTACGTACAGGGTGCATAAAGCAGCCCACTGAGTCTATATGCAAGAGTCGCCAGGTTATGGCGCCATTTTCAGAGTCCCAGCTGCATCTGGCTGTAAAGATCAATTGCCTCCCTTCCCCCTCACCCCACCCCTATCTTTCAGTCTCAAGGGTTCCAACCTGAAACGCCACCTATTACTTTTCTCCAGAGACGCTGCCTGACCCTCTGAGTTACTCCAGCACTTTGTGTCCTTTGCATTTCAGACTTTCACCTTTAATTTTGAATTTCCAGCATCTGCACTATCTATCTCCTGATGAATAATTTGCCAAATTTAGCTCTTGTTCAACGACAGGACTTCCGTGAAACATTTAATCAAATTTATCAATTTTTTTGCAGTCTGAGGGGTGTCGACCCAAAACGTCACCTATTCCTATTCTCCAGAGATGCTGCCCGTCCCGTTGAGTTACTCCAGCACTTTGTGTCTGTCTTCAGTATAAATCAGCATGTGCAGTTCCTTTCTACATTACATAGTGACAGCCTGGCCACAGGATCCGGGAATGGACTTGAACTCCTAACCTCCTGACTCGGGGTAAAAGCTTTCGCTGTCAGCATTGCTGCTCCACCTTTAAGACTGCTCATTTCCCAAAGTGCTGTCACAGCTGCAGGGCTCTGCATTAGCCTGACGTCTGTGATCCTTAATGAGAACTGTGCCAGACCATGAAGATCATCCTCTACGCCTTTCTTAGGCAGAGCTGCTGCCACCATTTTGTATTTACATGGAGTATTATCTGACCTGTTTGGACAACATGCAAATGATTTTTACAGTACACGATTATTTACATTATTTACACTATTTACATTATTTACACGTGACAATAATAAACCTGAACATTTTTTTACACACATCCATTTTATTAAATGATTTTATAAAAAATGGAAAAAAACAGGGAACTTTACAAAACACGAATCCATGCAGCATCGCAAGTTTGTACACTTGGTTTTGTTTAGTTTAGAGATACAGCACAGAAACAGGCCCATCGGCCCACCGGATCCGCACCGCCCAGCGATCCCCACACATTAACACTATCCTACACACACAAGGAACTGTTTTTTACCTTTCTACCAAGCCAATTAACCTACAAACCTGTACGTCTTTGGAGTGTGGGAGAAAACCGAAGATCACGGAGAAAACCCACGCAGGTCACGGGGCGAAGGTACAAACTCCGTACAGACAGCACCCGTGGACGGGATCAATCCCGGGACTCTGGCGATGTAAGCGCTGTAAGGTAGCAACTTTATCGCTGCGCCACCGTCCCGCTCCTGAGATATATTTTTTAGGCACATCCATTTTATTAAATAATTTTATAAAAGATGGAAAACAGCTCTGGGATCTTTGCCAAACAGAGTCAACCAATTCAGTATCGCACCTTTGTACACTTGGCTTGTAATAACATGTGTAGGAAGGAACTGCAGATGCTGGTTTAAACCGAAGATAAGACAATAAATGCTGGAGTAACTCAGCTGGACAGCAGCATCGATGGATAGAAGGAACGGGTGAAGTTTCGGGTCGAGACCTTTCTTCAGACTTGTAATTAATATCCGTTGCAAGTTCATTGCCAACAAAGACCATAGAAATCAGCAACCCTTTGTTGAAAGGCTAATTGACTGCCAGTGGTCATATTCCACTTTAGGAAGTAGCCCCAGAAATTAAGGAAGAAGCCCCAGAAATAGTGGATGCATTAGTGATAATTTTTCAAAACTCTTTAGATTCTGGAGTAGTTCCTGAGGATTGGAGGGTAGCTAATGTAACCCCACTTTTTAAAAAGGGAGGGAGAGAGAAAACGGGGAATTACAGACCAGTTAGTCTAACGTCGGTAGTGGGGAAACTGCTAGAATCAGTTATCAAAGATGGGATAGCAGCACATTTGGAAAGTGGTGAAATCATTGGACAAAGTCAGCATGGATTTATGAAAGGTAAATCATGTCTGACGAATCTTGTAGAATTTTTCGAGGATGTAACTAGTAGTGGATAAGGGAGAACCAGTGGATGTGTTATATCTGGACTTTCAGAAGGCTTTCGACAAGGTCCCACATAAGAGATTAGTATACAAACTTAAAGCACACGGTATTGGGGGTTCAGCATTGATGTGGATAGAGAACTGGCTGGCAGACAGGAAGCAAAGAGTAGGAGTAAACGGGTCCTTTTCACAATGGCCGGCAGCGACTAGTGGGGTACCGCAAGGCTCAGTGCTGGGACCCCAGCTATTTACGATATATATTAATGATTTGGACGAGGGAATTGAATGCAACATCTCCCAAGTTTGCGGATGACACGAAGCTGGGGGGCAGTGTTAGCTGTGAGGAGGATGTTAGGAGGCTGCAAGGTGACTTGGATAGGCTGGGTGAGTGGGAAAATGCATGGCAGATGCAGTATAATGTGGATAAATGTGAGGTTATCCACTTTGGAGGCAAAAACAGGAAAGTAGACTATTATCTGAATGGTGGCTGATTAGGAAAGGGGGAGATCCAACGAGACCTGGGTGTCATGGTACACCAGTCATTAAAAGTAGTCATGCAGGTGCAGCAGGCAGTGAAGAAGGCGAATGGTATGTTAGCATTCATAGCAAAAGGATTTGAGTATAGGATCAGGGAGGTTCTACTGCAGTTGTACAGAGTCTTGGTGAGACCACACCTGGAGTATTGCGTACAGTTTTGGTCTCCTAATCTGAGGAAAGACATTCTTGCCATGGAGGGAGTACAGAGAAGGTTCACCAGACTGATTCCTGGGATGTCAGGACTTTCATATGAAGAAAGACTGGATAGACTCGGTTTGTACTCGCTAGAATTTAGAAGATTGAGGGGGGATCTTAAAGAAACTTAAAAAATTCTTAAGGGGTTGGACAGGCTAGATGCAGGAAGATTGTTTACGATGTTGGGGAAGTCCAGAACAAGGGGTCACAGTTTAAGTATAAGGGGGAAATGTTTTAGGACCGAGATGAGGAAAACATTTTTCACACAGAGAGTGGTGGATCTGTGGAATTCTCTGCTACAGAAGGTAGTTGAGGCCAGTTCAAGAGGGAGTTAGATGTGGCCCTTGTGGCTAAAGGGATCAGGGGGTATGGAGAGAAGGCAGGTACAGCATACTGAGTTGGATGATCAGCCATGATCATATTGAATGGCGGTGCAGGCTCGAAGGGCCGAATGGCCTACTCCTGCACCTATTTTCTATGTTTCTATGTTTCTATGTTGCATCAGCGTTTTAAGAGTAAAATTATCGAAACCTGTCCTCAAAGAAGCCACCATTGTGGGTTCCCTTGAATTAATTCACCTGCTCCTTTGGTTCACAAGACAGATCATGGCCAATCATTAATTCAATATTACTGGAGAAATTCAGCGGGTGCAGCAGCATCTATGGAGCGAAGGAAATAGGCAACGTTTTGGGCCAAAACCCTTATTCAGACTTTGCAGTTCCTTCTTAATCACATTAATTCAATATTGCTGTTGGCATCAAAACCACAGTAACATTTTCAAACTTCTAAATCTGATCATCCCTCACTTTTCAGAATAAAGGGGCTGTCCCACTTGAGCGACCTAATCCGCGAGTTCTGGCGAGTTTGCCCTCTACTCACAGCATGGTCGTAGGCGGTCTTTGTAACTCTCCTTCATGCTCGAGGGTGGTCCCCACGTGCTCGAGGCCTCAGCTAGGTCTCGGCGTTTTTTTCTATATGTTAAAAAATGCCCGCGAGTAGAAAAAGGTCGCCATGGAAAAAATCAATACTTTTTTTACTCGTAGATTTAGTCGTAGTAGGTCGGCATGTTAGTCGTAGGTAATCGAGGGTAGTCATAGCTTGTCATAGCTAGTTGAAGCTGGTCTTCAACATAGTCGAGGGAGGTCGAAGGAGGTCTTCACCTGCCTTCTCACAATCTGCCACAGGCAATGATGGTCCAATTCTACACTGCCATCGTAGTCTGTTCACACCTTCTCCTCATGAGAACCTCGTGGTCTGGTTTGGCTCAGCCACCAAGCACGACACTTGGAGACTGCAGCGAATAGTCTGATCAGCAGAGAAGGTTATTGACTGCAACCTTCCCTCCATTGATGAACTGTACACTGCAAGGGCCAGGAAGCGAGCGGGTAAGATCATCTCTGACCCCTCTCACCCTGGCCACAAACTCTTTGAATCACTTCCTTCTGGAAGGCGACTCCGGACTGTGAAAGCTGCCACATCCAGACATAAAAACAGTTTTTATCCATGAGTAGTTGCTCTACTCAAGAGCCAAAAATCTGTAGCCTCCGTTTGATCTGGTATTTTGTTGGTTCACATGCTTGATCAATGATGTTTTATCATTAATGTTTTATTATTATTAATGTTTAGTCTTTTCTGAGTCATTCGTAACTGTCACTGTATGTCATGTTGTTACTTGTGGGCGGAGCACCAAGGCAAATTCCTTGTATGTGAATACTTGGCCAATAAACTTACTTACCTACTTACTCTCTTATTCTTTAAAATAATACTGGAAGCATTATTGTTTTTCAGTGAGCCGGTCAAACAGGGCCAAAATTTAACATTAATTAACACCAAAAGACTGTATAACTCACTTTATGTTTTCTTGATTCTTCTCTCAGTTTGCCATCATAAGAAAGAGCTTATCTGATCAGGGAACAACTTGACAGAATTGTCAGATGAAGATGAAATAATTCATATCAAAGTAAAATGAAAGTCTTTGATAGAGTGGATGTGGAGAGGATGTTTCCACCAGTGGGAGAGTCTCGGACCAGAGGTCAGCCTCAGAATTAAAGGACGTTCTTTTCTGAAGGAGATGAGGAGAAATTTGTTTAGTCAGTGGGTGGATAATCGGTGGAATTCTTTGCCACAGAAGGCTGTGGGGGCCAAGCCAATGGGTATTTTTAAGGCAGAGATAGATAGATTCTTGATTAGTACTGGTGTCAGGGGTTATGTGGAGAAGGCAGGATAATGGAGTTAGGAAGGAGAGATAGATCAGCCCTGATTGAATGGCGGAATAGGCTTGATGGGCCGAATGGCCAAATTCTGCTCCTATCACTTATGACTTTATGAAACCAGACATGAAACCAGTGGTGCTGGCTCGAAGGGCCGAATGGCTACTCCTGCACCTATTGGCTTTTGTCCATTGATGTGAAGTCTCAGAAACACAACCTACAAACAGTTTTTTAAAAATTGACATCTTTCCATATAATGTTTTCTTTAGTATCTCAGTATCATTTCTTTTAATAATCTTAACATCTCAATAATTTACCCATCAAAATGTGTAAAACATTGTCGCTATTCATTTACAAGATGATTACATTTTTGCGGGATTGAACACAAAGGAGAGGTGGCGATTAGGAACGACCTGCCAGATGAGGTAGTTGAAGCAGGTACTATCACATTTAAAACACATTTGGACAGGTACATGGATTGCAAAGGTGTAAAAGGATATGGGCTAAACGTGGGCAGGTGGGACTAGTGTAGATGGGACATGTTGGTCGATGTGGGCAGGTTGGGCAGTAGAGCCTGTTTCCATGCTGTATCACTCTATGGTACATTGTTAGCTTGAGGTTAAATTTGCACTTTAAAGTTATACTTATTTGAAACACCCAACAAATGTTAACTTCATTCATTAAAATTGAACCCAGGCTTATAATTTATAGATGGATTCTATCTTAAATGTTTTAACAATCTGCATTTTACATCCAACTAAAAGCTGGAGTAACTCAGCGGGTCAGGCAGCATCTCTGGAGAAAAGGAATATGTGACCTTTCGTATCAAGATCCATGTTCAATCTCCATCACAAACCCTACATATTCCTTTTCTCCAGAGTTGCTGCCCGACCTGCTGACTTACTTCAGCTTTTTGTGTCAGTCTTTGGTTTAAACCAGAATTGCAGAGAGTAAGTTAGTGATACAGTGTGGAAACAGGCCCTTTGGCCCAACTTGCCCACACCAGCCAACATGTCCCAGCTACACTAGTCCCACCTGCCTGCGTTTGGTCCATATATCCCTCTAAACCTGTCCTATCCGTGTACCTGTCTAACTGTTTCTTAAACGTTGGGATAGTCCTCCTCTGGCAGCTTGTTCCACACACCCATCATCATCACATTGATGGCTCGAATGGCCTGAATGGCCTACTCCTGCACCTATTGTCTATTGTCTATTGTCTGTGTGAAAAAGTTACCGCTTCAGATTCCTATTACATATTTTCCCCTTCATCGTAATAGTCCCTACCTACACATATATCTTGACCGATGCATACATAATGGCTAGTTATTATTGGTGGACCTGTGCTACCAATCCATGTTATTTGCAGAAAGACACCAATGAGGACTGTGACCAGCGGAAGCTTATTGGAAATGCTCTTAAATCGCCATTTTTTGTTTTTGTTTCTTGCGCTTAGCTCAGCCGGCAGGGGGCAAAATTGAACGCGAAACCCTTCACCTGCTCTGTATGTTTGTGGCTTCTGGTGCGTTTCTGCAGCAGTTTTCCCGTGGTCCTGGGTTTTTGGTATGTTTGTTACCCGTTTGGAATTTCCCAGCGGTGTATTTAAAATTCACAAATTACCAGCCGATCTACAATTGTTTCTCCGTGGGCGTGTGAAAACATTGCTTGTCCAATCTATACAGACGTCTAGTACACAGAAAACAAAAGCGGCTTGCTACTAGTACATCCGCCAAACGGACAACCCTTCCACAAAACAGGGTTAAAAGATTTTACAGCTTTAAACAAATGTTGTTGTTGTTGTTGCCTCAATTTCAAGATATAATTTATTTATTTGGTTGCAAACACAAAATGCTGCAGTAACTCAGCGGGTCAGGCAGGCAGCATCTCTGGTGGAAAGGAATAGGTGACGTTTTAGGTCCAGATCCTTCTTAAGACAGGGGAGAGGGGGGACGAGAGATATCTTTAAACCAACACCTGCAGTTCCTCCCAAAATATACGTGTATTTTGTTGCAGTCGCCCTCATTTCAAATGCTCTCGTTTTAAATGTCAAACCTTGTTCCTTCTCATGAATTAACCTGGATGTAGGAAATGTGTGCAGCCAGGACATAATTAGTCGGTCACATGTACCTGGGAAAAGGTGTAAAAGAAGGAACTACAGATGCTGGTTTATACCGATGATAGACACAATATGCTGGAGTAACTCAGCGGGACAGGCAGCATCACTGGGGAAAAAAAGGAATAGGTGGCGTTTCGTGTAGGAAGGAACTGCAGATGCTGGTTTAAACCGAAGACAGACACAAAAAGCTGGAGTAACTCAACGGACGTTTCGAGTCGGATCTCTTCTTCCAAACTGAAAGATAACCGAGGATAGAACGACTTGCCTACAGCCATTAGGCAATTAAACACGACAGCCTCAAATAAGCTCTAAGCGACATAGACTATTATTGTTACACTATTATTGTGTTTTTTTTGTGTGTGTGTGTGTGTGTGTGTGTGTGTGTGTGTGTTTTTGTGTGTGTGTGTGTGTGTGTGTGTGTGTGTGTGTGTGTGTGTGTGTGTGTGTGTGTGTGTGTGTGTGCACACACTGAACCTTTTTTTCTCATTTATTATACTGTTCACAATGAACTATGTTTACATATTCTGTTGTGCTGCTGCAAGTAAAAATTTCATTGTTGTACCTGGGACACATGACAATAACACACTCTTGACTCTTGTGCAGTTTTGTTGAGCTGGCATTTGTAAACACACTAGTCTATCAGAACTATAAAACAATGTTCAATAGATTAACGCAGCCAACGGTGCTGTTACTCAAGAGTGTGTGTGAAAATACCATCCGCTACACAGCCGGACCTGTGTGGCACGACTCAAGCCTACGTTGTCTAACAAGATCATCAATCATAAACAGAATTGTGTCCACGTTTGATTTTTGTCTTAAAACGTCTACAAATTAAATTCGCGCCCGCAACCCATTCCTTCTCTCCAGAGATGCTGCCTGTCCCGCTAGTCCAGCATTTTGTGTCTTATCTTCAGTGTATAAACGAGCATCTGCAGTTCTTTTCCTACACATTCGCGCTGTACAAGCCCGATTCCAGGAACCTAATCAAATCACTGCTCTACACCATTGATAGACACAAAAAAATGTGTATGAAGGAACTGCAGATGGTGGTTGAAATCGAAGATAAGACACAAAAAGCTGGAGCAACTCAGCGGGACAGGCATCATCTCTAGAGCGAAGGAATGGGTGACGTTTCGGGTTGAGACCCTTCTTCAGACTTTTTGTGTCTTCCTTCGTTTTTTTTTAAAACCCAGCAACTGCAGTTCCCCCTCCTACACTCTCAACCATTCCTTCATTAATGCTCGCGTGTCCAGCCTCACACGCCGAGCTCCGGCTGCTACTGTTAAACCAGTCTGTTACACTCCGACATCAGGTCGTTCGTAATTAATGAAAGCATCCTGTTTAAGTCTCATTTAACGGGACACGAGACCGTGATGAAGGATCAGTGGCTGTCTTCTGTTAGGGTCGGGTCTCTCCTTCTCTGTTTCGTTATTCAGTGGGACAATGCGAATTCCCCCCACAACACAATTTATCAGTATGTGTAGTATTGGGACTGCAAATGCTGGTTCACACCGAATATAGACACAAAATGCTGGAGTAACTATCTATAATACCCCGACTTCATCCTTTTTTTCTCTCTCTCCTCTAGCCACGGTGCAACGGGAAGATATTTTACACCCTTTCAAAATTTACAATCGCAGCATAGATAAGCAATTTCAAACCCCATGACACAACACAAGTAGTTATCATTAATAAAATATATCTGCCACACGCCTTTTGAAATATGGCAGATAAAACACGAAATGCTGGAGTCACTCAGCGGGACAGGCAGCATCTCTGGGAAAAAAAGGAATAGGTGACATTTCGGGCAGATAAGACACAAAGTACTGGAGTAATTCCGCGACAGGCAGCATCGCCTGAGAGAAGGAATGGGTGATGTGTCAGGTCGAAACCCTTCTTCAGACTGAGATGTCGCGTCGACCCTTATCCATCCGGTCTGAAGAAGGGTCTGGACCCGAAAAGCCACCCATTCCTTCTCTCCAGAGAAGGTGCCTGAACCGCTGAGTTACTCCAGCATTTCGTGTCTACCTTCGGTGTAATCCAGCCATCTGCAGTTCCTTCCTATACTTGCCCCATCCGCTTTATACGGCATTATCATTAAAATATAGACAGCGTTTATATTTACATGCAAAAGTCCTGCCTTCGAATCCGACCGCCAAAATAGAACCACTCACAAGTATATTCCCCGTATCAATAAAATCCTGAACTCCCGGAGTTGATGATTCTAGGCTAAGCGATAAACACTCGGGTACGAACGTATTTGTTCCTTGTTCTTGACGTTAAACTCTTTAACATCGCTCTCTGGACGCCTGGATTAAGCGACCGCCAGACCAAAACAGACAAAGATAAACCCGCAAATTGTTATAAATAATGACCATGTCTTTGCGCCTAAACCGTGTTCATGTCAGGTCATTAAATGATTAATTTCAAATTGTGTTTTTTGTTTTTGTATATCTTCTTGTTCAGTCTGTTTTCCAAATTCCAGTTGGTGTTTTTGGTCGGAGATAACCTGGGGAGAGAGATGAGTGGTGTCAAATTCAGAGACGGGGATTAGGTGACCAAATTAAACGGAGGGCGAAGCAGGGTTCTGAACCTAACCGAACGCTGTTGTTACTCCTGTCTCTCTCAAATCTATATCCCCTGAATTGGAAATTTGGAATCTATCAGAGATGGAACGGGGCTGTTTGTTTCAATGTGCCCCCCCAAGTCAAGTATTAATTTGTCATTCTATAAATTAACTGCGAGGATAACTGGTTGGAAATTAAAAAAACAAATATCACCGTCCGTCCTCTTAAGATTTGGTGCGCGGAATTGCTGTCTCAAAAGGAAAGCATTTGCAACTGTGTGGCTGACTGAACACAGCCCTGCCGCTAATTAACCCAGCCTCGGAATTATTCCAAACTAGTTTCATTATTTAAAAAAATAATAAACACACATCCTTTCTGAACTGCGCTAAAAATTATAAACCTGTCTTTCAAGGAACGGTTTCCAATCAGTTGGAAATTGATTGCGAGTGGGGAATGGGAATTATTTATTAAATTGTCCCCAGTCATTTGGTCACATTCGAGATATTCCGCGAGTTAACCTGCAAAGGATGAAATAAATGAAACTGTGTTAGTGGTTATCTGAGCCCTGCGGTTGCCTATTTTAAAGCACGCCGATTTCAATATTAAATAATCACCTCTTTTTAATTTCTGGGCACAATTACTTCGAATAACTTGCTCTACAATTTAATTCAATTCTGAATAGAATTCACGTATGGGCGTATTAGAGTGTGTGTGTGTGGGTGTGGTGGTGGGGGGCGAAGGAATAAACTGTAAAAAAAACTGTACAAAAATCTTTTTTAATAAAAAATATTTTATAATTACAATGATCTATTAAAGCATATACATTTCCACGTACACAATAAAGAACATCTTGACTATGTACAGCAGGTAAGATTTGCCCCGACCTCGTATTGTACTATACATAGTGTGTATTTTAAATGGGCACACGGCAACTCCTCTTGGTCCGACCAGTCGTCTATTTGAAACAGATCATGACAGCACTTCTGAAAGGGGCTGTTGAATTAGCAAGAGCGTCGGGAATCAGTTCTTTTAGTCGGTGAAACTTTCTGATCTCCTTTACAAGGGATTTTCTTTCCCCCAGGGCGCCTCTTCTGCTTTCAAACAAGGCGTCGTTCAGCCTGCGAAGTCACTCCGTTTTACAACCCACTTCTTCCCCTCTCCCTCCCTCCCTCCCTCCCCCCTCAAGTTTCGCCCAAGATCACAGGCCTGAGTTTAATTTTTTTTTGTTTTTTTTTCTTTAAAAAAAAAGTCTGTGGGTAAAACGCTACGAGCAGCATAAGAGATGAGAAATTATTTTGGCATAAGCCCTTTCTCTCAGGATGGAATCGCTGGGCAGGGTTGAGGCGTTGAACGCTAGGGTTAGTTTGTGTTCTGTTTTCCTTCTCTTCTCCCTCTCTGGTTGTGTGTGTGTGTGTGTCTATATGTGTGTGTGTGTGTGTCTATATGTGTGTGTGTGTGAGATTCGCCAGGCGCACCTGTAAAATAAAATGAATAGGGAGAGGGAGGGAGGGAAATAGAGAAAAAATGTGTGAAAAACAGCACAGACTGACTGGCGCCATCAACAGAACACAAGACATGCATGATCAGTAGCCCAGAACAAACCAGGGTCAAACAGCAGCCCCGCTCCCACCAGCACTAACTTCAAACGCAGGCGGATGGACGCGAACTGCTTCGGCAATCTCAAGCAGCAGCGACGTTTACTTCAAACACTGGACGCTCGCCACCCCCCCCCCCCCCCCCCCCCGTTTATTTTTTAAACCGAAAGTGAATGTTGAACGAGAGACAGTGCAAGATGCTTACCTCCCACAGCGTCGCATCAGCGGCATAAAATACTGTCCTCCTGTCTTCTGACTTTAGACCCACTCTGTAACATACATACACACAAAGAGAAAAACGCGTTAAGGAAAAAAAATATCCACGCACTGACAGGCGAAGGGGAGGGGGGTCGAGAGAAACACTTTTTTTAACCATCGGTTGGAAAAGCTTATCGTCCTTGTTCCCACCTAATGTTATCTTGTAAACACATGCCCCCCCCCCTCCCCAATCCGCCAACCTCTCAATAACCAACCTTGTTTGTTCGTGTCCATTGAACCCGAGTTGGGAATTATTAAATAACCCTCAAAAAGGCACCACCACCTCCACACAAGCGGGACAATTCCATCGCTCTGCACACCCACCCACCCCTCTCGTGTACTTTTTGACAAAAAGCCCCAAACGCGCCTGTTGTCTCTGTGTGCCGTGGTCACCGAAATCACATTGAGGTGAATCCAGAGAAAGAGAGAAGGGGGGTTGGGGAAACCGCCTTATGACATGCCCGCAGTAAACGGAGATATCCCCCAGTGGGTAACCAACAAGGGCCAGTGTTCACTTCCGTGAATGTCCAGAATGAAACGACGTTACTATCATTTAACGTGCGATTATTTCACCGTTTTGGAGGGACCAGTGCAGGCAGGAGTGACAATTATCTTTACTGTGCGAAATACATGCAGCCATCGGTGTGCAGTTACGGCAATTAACGTTTTCACCGGGAATATCCATCAACATATCCGTGGTGTCACATGCGTGTAACCCCCTACGCGAGTTGCCGCTGGTGGTGTGGAGAAGACAATGGTACGACCATGAACCTGAATTTCCCCCCATCCCCTGAAACTGTGAGATGTAAAGACAAAATACATATATATATATATCCACGGGAAATAATAACTACAGTTGACATATGTAATAAATTCCCCCTTTTGTTTTCCAAAATGTATTTCATATATTTAAAAAAAAAATCATAAATGGGTCTAAAATATATATAAAACATAAATCGATCTAATATTTATATATATCCAAGCTCAAGCAAATCTATCATATATAAATATTAAATAGATGTGCTTCAGCGTGTATATAGATTGTATATATATTATAGGTGTGCTTGCAGTAGCAATCATATATATATATATATCCTATATATTACACATATATATATATTATACACAATAGATAGATTTGCTTAAGCTTGGATATATATATATATATAGCTGCAATCAAATCCAATATATATATATATATGATATATATGTAATATATTTGATTGAGCTTGTAGCAGCACTATATGTGGGAGGCAAACGTTGCATTTGAAGGAATGCAGAGCAGGAGTGAAGTTTATAACCGGCGCTGGTTTTTGATTTTACCTGTTCGGTATTCAGGGCTGTTAACGGCGCCCTGGGGCAGCCGATCGCCGTCTGAGCTCTCACCAGAGCCGGGTGCGTCTCCAGAGCCAGCTGCAGGTCCAAGATGTAGTCGATGACATGCTGCAGGATCTCCACTTTGCTCACCTTCTTGTTCGGCGGGATGGTGGGCACCAACTGCTTGAGCTTGGAGTAGCAATCCTTCATGTCATACTGCAGGTCCAGCGGGTCCTCTTCCGCCTTGCAGCGGCCGATGCTGAGGCTGTGGTCCGACAGGCAGCGCAATGCCATCTCGCCGCAGCTCGCTGCCTTCTTCAGAGACGGAACATCACCCGCCGCCTTCATTGCAACTGGACAGCAATATTTCCTCACTACTACTGCAGATGCCAATTGCAGGCGATTCCTGCAATTCTGATCCTTTGCAAACGAGGGAATTAAGTAAGACAATATTTTTTAAAAACCCCAGCGAGGTCAGCCTTGTGGATAATATCTACCGCCTGCAGGATTTGCTCCGCCGATTTGCAGCGGTGTGAAATACACTCAAGTGTTGCAGCTCGGTGGCATTTATAACAGTGGAGGGGGCGGGGCTGCGAGTGGAGATGATTGACGGCTCGACAGGCCAATCAGCAGCCGGCGATGGCAGCAGCCCCATGAGCCGGCCTCCAATGATTGCGCTTGTTCCCAGAGTGGGCGGGACCATGGGAGCAGCAAGCAAAGATACTGGTGTCTTTGGCAGCAAGTGTGCAAATGTCAGGGTGTGTAACAAGTGTGTAAGTCTCATGGTGTGTAGCAAGTGTGTAAGTATCAGGATGCACAGCAAGTGTGTAAGTGTCAGGGTGTGCAGCAATTGTGCAAGTGTCATAGTGTGTAGCAAGTGTGTGTCAGGATGCAGAGCAAGTGTGTAAGTGTCAGGATATGTAGCAAGTGCGCAGGTGTGCGAGTGTCAGGGTGTGTAACAAGTGTGTAAGTGTCAGGAAGTGTAGCAAGTGTGCGAGTGTCAGGGTGTGTGTCAGGATGTTTCGCAAGTAGGTGCAGGAGTCAAACAAGAGAGAGAGAGAGAGACAGACAGACAGACAGACAGACAGACAGACAGACAGACAGACAATAGTCAATAGGTGCAGGAGTAGGCCATTCGGCCCTTCGAGCCATTCAATGTGATCATGGCTGAACATCCCCAATCAGTACCCCGTTCCTGCCTTCTCCCCATATCCCCTGGCTCCACTATTTTTAAGTGCCCTATCCGGCTCTCTCTTGAAAGCATCCAGAGAACCTGCCTCCACTGCCCTTTGAGGCAGAGAATTCCACACTCACTATTCTCCGTGAGAAAAAGTATTTTCTCGTCTCCGTACTAAATGGCTTACCCCTTATTCTTGAGAGAGAGAGAGAGAGAGAGGGAGGGGGGAGGGAGAGAGGGGGGGGAGAGCGGGAGGGAGAGGAGAGAGAGAGAGGAGAGAGAGAGGGGAGAGAGAGGAGAGAGAGAGAGTGAAAATTAAATTTAAACATTTTGAGATATTGTTTGCAAAGAGAGAAGGCAAGTACCAAGAGATAGGGCGAGCAAGAGACAAAGAGAGAGAGAGAGAGAGAGAGACAGAGAGAGAGAGAGAGACAGACAGAGACAGAGAGGGAGAGGGAGAGATTTTGCACTTTAGGCACCTACCTAATCCAAAGATAGATACAAAATGCTGGAGTAACTCAGTGGGTCCGGCAGCATCTCTGGAGAAAAGGAATACAATACGATAAAACTTTATTTATCCCAGGAGGGAAATTGTTCTGCCAACAGTCATAAAACACAACAAGATACATGAAACATGAAACTAAACTGACGAATGGAAAGTCCAGGATTGGGGATGTGCAAAGATTGGGGAGGAGGGGGGAAAGGGGAGGGGGAAGGGTAGTCTGAATGGGTGATGTTTTGCGTCGAGACCCTTCTTCACACTGTGAGTTAGGGGAGAGTGTTGGGTGACAATGTTGGGTGAGTCCAGAATCAGGGGCCACAGTCTTAGAATAAAGGTGAGGTCAATTAAGACTGAGGTGAGGAAAAACGTTTTCACCCAGAGAGTTGTGAATTTATGGCAGTGGGGGCCAAGTCAAGGGATGGATTTAAGAGAGAGTTAGATAGAGCTCTAGGGGCTAGTGGAGTCAATGGATATGGGGAGAAGGCAGTCACGGGTTATTGATAAGGGATGATCAGCCATGATCACAATGAATGGCGGTGCTGGCTCGAAGGGCTGAATGGCCTCCTCCTGCATCTATTTTCTATGTTTCTATGAGAGGGAGACATAGAGATATGGAAGGGTAGGGTGTGAAAGTGGCCGATTCGGGCAGGCGAAGTCACGGAGTGGGTTCCATCCGTCCCGACGTCAGAGCTACGGTCATCCCGACGAGAGGGTTTGTACATCGGGCCACCCGTAGCGGCCACTGTGGAGGGTCAAGGCCCCAAACACGGGTGAACAAAAGGAGGAAGACTGACTGAACTTTATTGCCTTCCATCACAGTGATCACTGTGGTGGATGTTTATGTTAAGTTCTATTGTTCTTTTAATTGTGTTGTGTTCTTTTAATTGTATGTCTGCATGGTAACTCAAATATCACTGCATCTTAATTGGTGCATGTGACAATAAATGTGAATGTGAATCTGAAAACGACATTTTAAACCAGACGGTGATAGGGAAATGTAGAATGGTTCAATGTGTGGGAATGAACTGCAGATATCTTTAAACCAGCACCTGCAGTTCCTCCCTACACATATTTTTTTTTGCAGTTGCCCTCATTTCAAAGGCTCACGTTTTAAATGTCAAACCTTGTTCCTTCTCCTGAATTAGTCTGGATGTAGGAAATGTGTGCAGCCACGACATAACTAGTTGGACACAGGTGTAAAACTAGGAACTGCAGATGCTGGTTTATACCAAGATAGACACAAAATGCTGGAGTAACTCAGCGGGACAGGCAGCATCTCTGGAGAAAAAAAGGAATAGGTGGCGTTTCGTGGAGGAAGGAAATGCAGATGCTGTTTTAAAATGAAGATAGACACAACATGTTGGAGTTACTCAGCAGGTCAGACAGCCTCTCTGGAGTAAAGGAAATAGGTGATGTTTCGGATCGAGACCCTTAGAAGGGGAAGGTGACAAGGAGTCATACAATCAGTTAAATTAATCAGAACTAGTTGGAGAGCTTGGATGGGGACGGAAAGAGAGAGGGAAAGCAAGGGTTACTTGAAGTTAGAGAAATCAGAATTCATATCCCTGGGGTGTAAGCTGCCCAAGCGGAATGTGAGGTGCTGTTCCTCCAATATGTGTTTGGCCTCACTCTGACAGTGGAGGAGGCCGAGGACAGAAAGGCCAGTGTAGAATGGGAGGGGGAGTGGAAGTGATGACTGCGGTTTGGGTCCAGAGTGGGTGTGACGAGGGGCAGTGTGTAAGTGTCAGGGTCAGGGTGTGTAGGAAGTGTGGCAAGTGTCAGCCTGGACGTGGCAACTGCAAGCTGCAGAGGTGGCTAATTCTTTCAGTGCCTGCTAATTGATCACATTGTACTCCCAGAATAGCTGCGGTCCTTTTATTCACTCCCCCTCCCATTCAGAGAAGATTTACGAGGATGTTTCCAGCAAACGAGGGCCTGAGTGAGAGGGAGAGGTTGAGCAGGCTGGGACTCGATTCCTTGGAGCGCGGGAGGATAAGGGGTGATCTTACACAGGTGTATAAAACCATGAGTGGAGTAGATCGAGTAGACGCTCTTTCCCAGAGTAACATAGAAAATAGGTGCATTTTGAGCCAACACGCCATTCAATTTGATCATGGCTGATCATCCAAAATCAGTACCCCCTTTGGCTTTTTCCCCATATCCCTTGATTCCCTTTGCCAAAGAGCTAAATCTAACTCTCTCTTGAAATCGAGGACCAAAGGACATAGGTTTAAGGTGAGGGGGAAAAGATTTAATAGGAATCTGAGGGGTCACTTTTTCACACAAAGGGTGGTGGGTGTATGGAATGAGCTGCCAGAGGAGGTAGTTGAGAAACAGTTAGTCAGGTACATGGATAGGACAGGTTTGGAGGGATTCGGGCCAAACACATGCAGGTTGGACCAGTGTAGCTGGGATACGTTGGCCGGTGTGAACAAGTTGGGTCGAGGGCCTGTAATCCACACCTTTCCCTGACTCCCTCTCTGGAGAAGGGTCTCCGCCCGAAACGTCACCTATTCCTTCTCTCCAGAGATGCTGCCTGACCCACAGAGTTACTGCAGCATTTTGTGTCTACCTTTGGTGTAAACAAGTATCTGCAGTTATTTCCTACACACTGATCCACCCCTCGCTGGGAACACTGCTGCTTGTCCCACACTCCGGATCACTGCTACTCTACACCCAGAACGGGTGTTTAAATGATACAATGAAGGGCACAAAATGCTGGAGTAACTCAGTGGGACAGGCAGCATCTCTGGAGAGAAGGAATGGGTGACGTTTCGGGTCGAGCCCCTTCTTCAGACTGAGAGTCAGGGGAGAGGGAAACGAGAGATATAAGGGCCAGTCCCACTTAGGCAATTTTTTCGGCAACAGCCGGAAAATAAGATATCGCCACATGGTCGTGAGGTGACGCGGGGTGACGCCTGTATTGTCGTGAGTTGTCTCCTCAAGTGTTCTAACTTTTTTCTTGTCAGTGCTGGATTTTGAAATGTTCAAAACCTTTCAGCGACAGTGGCCTTGACGTCTCCTGTTGTAGGTACTATCGTAGATTGTCGCCAGGATGACGCCAGGTGACGTTGGTTGTCGCCGGGTGATGACCTCGGTGAATTCCATTGACAACAACCTACGTCATCCTACGACAACCGGCTACAGGCACCGGCGTCAAGGGAAGTATTCAGTTGTCGTCATTTGTCGCCGACAGGGTCGTAGCTTGCTGCGAGTGGATGTAG